>NW_026712328.1:5104383-5382200 GCF_030504385.1 Musca domestica | reverse complement strand
ATTGTGTTTGAAACCTTCATCTAACGGTATACTCATTACATCTGCCATATTCCTTTTTGTTACATAGTGAATTGTCAAAATGCAGATTCCTCACAGTGGCGAATTGCCGCCAACGCCACCTTTAAATGTTATGATTGCCTACCAACTTAGGTAGCTAATCTATTTTCTTTACCCCTTTCTAACCCCTTATATCTTATAACTAAAACGACCGTGTCATATTTATTTAATTTAATTTCACGCATCTCGGCGTAACTTGGCTCCGCCTATATAAATTTAATAAGTGATTTTGATTAATATTGATTAATACTTTAAATAATAATTTGTATAAAAAGTCCGTGCTGTTATGTTTTAGAACATAATTTTAAAAGAATTTAAAAACCATAATGAATTTAAAATCAATATCACCTCACTCTATTGTTCGTTCTTATTTAAAAGAAAATAAAAAAACCATACGCGTGAGTTTTATTGCTGACCATAGCCCAGTGTTTTAAAAAAGACTGAACAAATCAGTACCCGAATTAGGCTGCTTATTTCTATATAGAAGATCATAATATATCTTTCCATTTGTTCAATAAAGTGCTTACATAGTTTTCCTAAGTGAAAAATATTATGACTGATTGCTTGACTTATATGGTCTGAAATTGTTTATTCTTATTTAAGTCATTTGGAAATTTCAATGTAAAATCTTTATACCGGATATGGTATTTAGGTCCTGTCTGGCTTTATTTTATTATACCATATTAACTTGTAATTCCGTTTGCAATTCCGCGAAAAGTCATGTCAGTCCCAACACAGTATATATATTCTTGATCAGCGTTAAATTCTAAGTCTATTTATCTCCGTCCGTCTGTCTGTTGTAATCATGCTATCTTTCGAACGAATTGAGAATCATTTCAAATTTGGTATTCGAAGTTCGAAGAGATATACATAGCCTAGACAGAAAATTGTCTTTGCAGGTCCACGTCTTCATATAGCCCCTATATAACGATACCTCCCGATATTCGTATTTTGATGATATTAGCGACATTATTCACCGGAATTGTTTTCAAATTTGATATTTGAGGTTACAAAACCTCACTCACAAATAAAATAACAAGAGCCATAAACAAGGCAGTAACTATGTAAATGAAGCCGCACTCAGCATACAAATAAAACTTAAATTTTCAAAAAGAACTACAAATATTAGATATGCAATACAATGGGCAAAGAAAATAGTGTAAATTCCTTTTGTTAAATAAAAAGAAATGAAATTGCATTAAAAAAAAATAAAGATGATAATATATTATAACATCAATGGAAGAAGCCCTACAATTTGCTAAAATTAAATTAGTATAATCAGAAAAAACTTTTATATATTACTGTAATTCCTCTAACTAGCGAAGAAAATTCCAAATTTTTTTAATCAACCTGTAAAAAGATGTAACAGAATTCTAAGTAAAATTTAATGAAATAAAAAAACATAATAATAATAGTTATATGTCGTAAAGAGCAAATGCTTATTACAAAAAAATTAAGATTTTTTAAAGTGATCAATTAGTAACATCAATCATCTTGTCCAATACTCACGGGTATCATATTCCTCAAAGAAAATAGTTTCACCCGGTATTAGTTTTCTTAATGATTTTAGTGGAACAGTACATACACCTTAAACGGAACATTTTTAATAGAATTCAACAATGTAACGCTTCGTATTAATGACAAATGGTACAAACATTTAGAAGCTCCATTTTCAAAATTATTCCTCTAGCAATACAACAGCGCCTGTCGAAGATGAAAGTCTTTTATCCTTAGAAATGTTAACTATTTGCATATTAATGGCACTAAGTCCATACATGAACTCAAGTCAGAAACATTGTTACCAAATTTACCTTTCTTTCTCTATTTCCATTTTTATACCTTCCACCATAGTATGGAGGTATATTAAGTTAATCATTTCGTTTGTAGCACCTCAAAAAATACATTATAGACCCCACAAAATGTATATATATTCTTGATCAGCATAAAATTTTATGGGATTCGTCAATGTCCGTCCGTCCTGTGGAAATCACTCTAGCTTCGGAACGAATGAAGTAGGTTGATAAAATTTACTCAATGTGTATTATGTCAGCAATTTGGTATTGAAAATGGGCCATGTAGGTCCACGTCTTCGTAGCCCCAATATAATGGTACCCCCGGTATTCGGTATTTTAATAATTTTAGCGACATTATTTACCGGAATTATTTCATATTTTTTATTTGAAGTTCGTAATGAGTACTGCAGCCTATGACAGAAAATTGTCTTTGCAGGTCCACGTTTTATAACCGCCATGGTACCCCCCCTATATTCGGTATTTTGATGATTTTAGCTACATTATAAACCGATTTTTTTTCAAGTTTCGCATTTGAATATTGTAATCGCTTGTGACAAACTCGCCTATGCAGGTCCACGTCGTCGTATAGCCCTAAAATAAATTTTAAACCGATTTTACGTTTTTTTTTAAATTGTTAAATTTGTACCGAATGATGGAGAGTATTCAAGTTCGGCCCGGCCGAACTTACAGCTTTTTTACTTGTTGCTATTTTTATATTTATTTATTAATAATTGGGGTTTTCACAAAAGAACAAACAAAAGAAATCGGTTATACATTGCCCCTAGTCTCGAATTAATGCAGTTCCCAGTCACACGTTTTTGTAACACCAAAAAATTTTATACAACAGAGTGGCATAATTTCATTGAAATAGATATTTTAAGCAAGCAATTAATTTTAGAATTGAATTCGCACCAAAAAATTTGTATATAGATTAGTTTTAAGTCACTCTTTAACCAGCAGCCAAACAATAAAGTAGGTTTCAATAAATATCGTCTTTTATTCCAGTAAAAAAGGTAGCAATGAAACTTTTGGTAAGTTGTACAAAAGTAAGTTCAATTTTGGCAACTAATAGTTGCAAGATATAAACGATTCCGCGGTCCTTTTCGATAAATTGTCGCGTAAGAATCAAGTTGATCCTATTTTTTAAGACCTTAACGGCAAAGTTCTAACTCACATATCTTCCTTAGTTGAGTAGGCATATGCACCGCAATTAGCCCAGAAGGTTTGGATTACTTTCGCATATTTTCCGTCAGAACTATTTTTTTATCATTAGTTTAAAAGCCAGCCCTAGACCTGATATTTGAAAAGCCAACAACTTTTAACAATTTTATGAAGAAAGATTTGGCATACCCCGAAAGTATAAAATTTATTTTTTGCCGTCTTACCTACAGTAAACTTAGTGTACACTGTATCGAGGGAAATAGTTCGTTTTGTACATGTTTGCCTTAAAAAGTTTATAAAAATAGAACAACGTTGGCTTGTTTGGTATTATTGTTGTTTTTTATAAAGACAACGTTTGTTTACTAGTAGAAACGATGGTAATGTTTACCAAGGGTAGGGCTGGAAATACCTAAATTCGGAAAGAGCCACCAATCCCCATCAGTACCCTTGTTTTTTGTCTGGGATATTTCCCCAGGAGTCAGTTTTAAAATACTTAGTTAGTTTTTTAAAATTAACATAAAGCAGTACTTTTAAATAAAGAAATCTGTAGAATGCAATTAAAGTATTATAGTTGGGATTATTTTGAGTGATCATAAATGTCGATTAAATTCAATGCAAGCCATGTCTACTTTTATGGTTCTTGTGTAAGGAAAAATATTATGAACACAGTTGGTTCCCATTTGACATCGAACGATAAAACAATGTATTTTATTTCTTACATTTAACAACTTATTTTTAAAATGAATGGCTTAGAAATCCTTTCTGGCGCAATTGAGAAATTTGCGATACGATACCCAGATTTAAAAACAGAAACAGAGAGTCGAAAAATCGTCAACTTTAACTCTAAATTAGTTTAATGGAGCATGACTTCTGCATCTCCGTACCAACGAGTAGCACTACCATACTGGTATCGATATTCAAACACTCTCTAAATGATTAAGAGTGTATTCATAATGAAGCGCTGAACGGAAAACCTACTTTGTGCATTCGAAAGAGTTTGGAGCAGATAAGGAATCTGAAATTTTCCTCACATTGAATTATAGGTTCCTAATGTTTCCTAGGAAAGAGACCAACCCAATGTCTCTTCCATCCATGATCAACCAATAACAAAAACACAAAAGATGAGGCAAAATGAAGTGCCTAGGCGTGTAAGAAGTTTTATAAATTGCCCGCAAATGAAAAGTATTTCGAAACATGTCTGCGGAACACTCCTCGATAAATTACTTTATGCCCTATATATCCATCAATTCACAAAGTGTAAAGAGATTTGTGGATACTCTACGGGAGAGCTCTAAAGTTTGGAAGCGACAAGTATATATGCAGAAGATCTGTATTAGAGAAACTGGATGTTAATATAAGAATCTAATTGAGCAGTTCTGTGGAGTGCAGAGACAGCTTCCAAAAGTCGACAGCATAATGAAATTATTAACCAAAAGCAATTGTTATTAGAAGCAATTCCACAATTTAGTGAAATTAAAGTAGGCAAAAGACTACTGATACAGGTAATAGATGGAGGATCTATAAAGAACTCAATCACAAAAATTTAAAAGAAGTTCGTCATGATGGAAATATTAAGTGACAGCATTCTCAAGGTAAAAGTGTACGTTCGGATGTTCTGTTGTGCATTCATTAAATAGATTTTCCAAGTTACGCGTCCACTCCATTGATAAGAAATGGAAAATAGTAGTAGAAAACAACATATGCTCTAGGTGGGCACTATAACGGTAAGTTGTAAAACTTGGCAAGGGAGCAAAACTCTTTATTACACAAAGAATAAGGTTGCTCGAAAAGTACAGTTATTAACAATATGCATATTAAAAAAACATACGTGTTTTATCAACGCCAATGTTTCAGTTAAGAGCAGGTAGGATGAATGGTTTAGTTGCAGAGCCGTGCTAGATTGCGGCCCTCAGGTTTGTCTAATGACGAAAATGCTTATGTATAAATTTAAATTGACTGGGACGAAATCTCAAGTGAAATGAAGTTTTGTCCAGAAATAAATCCCATTTCCAAAAAAATTAGAGGTAAATATGTAGTCGAAGACTTTAAAATATAATGCCAATATGAAAGTGTTAGTAATACAAACTGTTTAATTTAGAATATATCTTAACTTTACTTCGCTTCCATATTCATTGTGTTTGAAACTTCATCTAACGTTATACTCATTACAATCTGCATATTCCTTTTTGTACAATAGTGAATCGTCAAAATGCAGATTCTAACGAGTGGCGAATTGCCGCCAACGCCACCTTTAATTGTTATGATTGCCTACCAACTTAGGTAGCTAATCTATTTCTTTACCCACTTTCTAACCCTTATTTCTTTCAAAAAGCAACTGATTTTAAATTGTATGTTATAACTAAAACGAACGTGTCATATTTATTTAATTTAATTTCACGCAATCTCGGGGTAACGTTGGCTCCGTCTATCGTATATTAGATACGGATGAACATTGTGATCAGTTGAAAAAAAAATATTTTGCTTTAAAAATAATAAGTGATTTTGATTAAATAGTGATAATATTTTAAATTAATAATTTTGTATAAAAAGTCGTGCTGTTATTGTTTTTAGAACATAAATTTTAAAGAATTTAAAACCAATAATGAATTTAAAATCAATATCACCTCACTCTATTGTTCGTTCTTATTTGAAAAGAATAATAAAAAAAAACCAAACGCGTGAGTTTTATTGCAGATCATAGCCACAGCGGTTTTAAAAAAGACTGAACAAATTCAGTGCCAGAATTAGACTGCTTATTCCTATATAGAAGATCATAATATATCTTTTCATTTGTTCAATAAAGTGCTTACATAGTTTTGATAAAGTGAGAAAATATTATAAGCTGATTGCTTGGAATTATTTATGGTCTGAAATTGTTTATTCTTATTAAAGTCATTTGGAAATTTACAATGTGAAAATCTTAAATGCCGGATATGGTATTTAGGTCACTGTCTGGCTTTATTTATTATATCCTCCACCATACTATGGAGGGTATATTAACTTTGTCATTCCGTTTGTAACTCCTCGAAATACTCATGTCATTATATATATCTTGTTCAGCGTAAAATTCTAAGTCTATTTATCTCCGTCTGTTGTAATCACGCTATCTTTCCAACGAATTGAGGAATCATTTCAAATTTGGTATTCGAAGTTCGAGAGGGATACTACAGCCTAAGACAGAAAATTGTATTAACGATACCTCCCGATATTCGGTATTTTGATGATATTAGCGACATTTTAGCGGAATTGTTTCAAATTGATATTTGAAGTTCCAAAGGGATATTACAGCCTAAGACAGAAATTGTCTTTGCAGGTCCACGTCTTCGAATAGCCCCATAACGGTACCTTTCAATATTCGGTATTTTGATGATTTTATCGTCATTGTTCACCGGAACTGTTACAGATTACGTATTTGAAGTTCGTAATGGGATCTACAGTCTGCGACAGAAAATTGTCTATGCAGGTCCAGGTCCCATATATCAGTACCTGCCTATATTCGGTATTTTGACGAGTTTAGGCACAATACACACCGAAATTGTTTGAGATGTCGAATTTGAACTTCGTAATGGATGCTACAGCCTGTGACAGAAGATTGTCTATGCTAGTCCAAGTCTTCGCACAGCTCCGATGTAACGTTACATACCTATATACGATATTTTGGAGATTTTAGCTACATTATTCACCGTTTATTTCAAGTTTTAAATTTGAATATGGTAATGGCTTATGACAGACAATGCCTGTGTAGGTCCACGTCGTATAGACTCCAATAAATGGTTATATTCGGTATTTTAAAATTTAAACAGAAGTTTTTAAGGATTTTATTTTTTGAGAATTTCCAAATTCGTTTCAAAGTTCGGCCCGGCCGAACTTACTGCCTTTTAACTTGTTTTTTTTTCAACTTCGTTAATCGGGTATTGCATATGTAAGTCGTGTGACATACGTACGTTTACGGTCGATTATTTGGTTAATGTTTGTCTCTAGTGAAAACATCTTGTCGTTTTCGGGGAAATATGAAAGATTTTTGACACATTTTTCTAAATATAAATCGTCTTTTAGAATTTTGAAGTCCCTGAGTGAGAAAAGTCGTCCTTGTTTGGAAAATATGGATTCATGTTTTGAGCGTTTAATTAATATAATCCACAGATATTTCGTTTTCTCTTTTGGTAGAGTTAGAGTTAGAGTTTTTGATGCCTTTGTTAAATTCGTAGAATATATTCGGAGCATGGAGAAGAAATTAACCTATGCGCTCTAGAAGATCGCAGCGTCGAGTTAGAAAAGGTATAGAAAGAAGCCCAGATAAGTTTAACTCATGTATGCTCTATTTGGAAACGTCTGAGCTTACAACTAAAGACATGTTTGAATCTGCTGATCACAAATATAAGATCGTTGTATTAGGAGTTCATGAAATGTTTAACGCATTTGAATGTTCAGTTGTCGGAATCTTTGAAGTCTTCTCGTTGTTAGCAGTTTCACTCGTGCAGCATCCCTGCAATACTCCAGGAGAATTGCAGTCTTCCGATGTAGCTTTAGAGATAACAAGCTCTTCTACACATATTACGGAGTTTTATTGCTCCTCATAATCTAGCACTACCGCCATGTGATACAGATATCTTCGAAGGCGATTTTCAATCTTGACCTACATTCAGAGACTTCTACATAAACAATTCGCGTATGAGCGAAAGAACTCAAGTGTCATATCGTACGCACAAATAGTGGAGAGGCTCGAGAAATTATATCGAAATTTCGGTCAGACATGGAATGCTTTAAAATAGAATTATAAAATTCGAGGTTAATTGTTCATTATCAGTAAACATTGCTTTCCGCTCAGCCCGTTCTTCAAAATGCGGGATTAATGGTTGTTTGTCAGCGATGTCTATATATGACATCCCCCCAGAAAATTGGGACACATTCTTGGTATTTTTATGTCTTCAGCGGTTACCAAAAATCACGCAAACCTTGTTGTAGCAAAGTGTTAGGAACAAATACTTTTTCCGCTTTGGAATGATATACATAGTTTCTTGACTAAGATAATTCAAACTCTAATGTGTCTCCATGATATGAGGGTAAGTGAACAGGGAACAAAGTCAGGTTCACACGCATTTGGCTAAATCGGATTCAGCGAGGATCACGACTTCTCCGCAAAATATTGATTGTATTCATTTCCACTAGATTCTCTATAGTCAAAGGTCTTCGCCTGTGTGTCAATTGTTTTCGAAAGGGGCACGAGGTACAAGCTTACGTTAGTAAGCATTGTTGTGTAGAGTAAAACTCACCACACGTTGTTGCATTGAAACAATTCTTCAATAGAAACCCACTCAATGTCGAAAATATTTCGGCTAGTTCAACGATCGATTCATCTGTCCCTTCTACTTCCAGTTTCTTCTACTACTTCATTTCGGGTTTTAATTGAGCAAGTTCCGCAAATTCATGCAAAACTTGTTCGCTAACAATTGGAAGACCATGCAGTTATGTTATTGACGAACGCACTAGCGTTTCCACGCATTTCCGGATGTTTACCATCCTTGACAGTCTCCTCTGTTTCTGTACCAATATATTTGCTTTTATATCCTAAGATATTGTTGGGGGGGTCGTCCTATTATATCGGAAACCATGCTAGAACACTGTTTTCGGTTGGCTTGTCACTAGTCCAATTTCGTCGTCGGCAATCAGAACTTTTGCTACGACTATCAATGCAGAAGTAGAGGACACACTTAACAGAACGTTGTTAAGATTCTGGGAACTGGAAGAGACACCTAAACGAAAAATGTTGTACCCATCTGATCGTCTTTGCGAGAAAATTATTTTCGGATCCCTCGAGGGGCCACTGATGGTAGATTAGTTGTTATCCTACCTTTGCGAACAGAGTAAGACGTAAACGGGTACCTAGGGAATCTCGTGGAAACGCCCTTTAGCAACTCATTCCGAATGAGACGTCCTTATTAAAAAAAAAACCCGTATGTAAAGATTACTTATGATAGGTACTGAAAGAATATTTAGAGCTCGATGATTTCATATGATCGGTTTCTCCCGACAATTATAATAATTTTCGTGTATATGGCTCGCCATCCGGTAACCGACTCCGAAAACTTCTAACGGTTACAGTCTTTACGATATCCACCAGTACTTCGTTGGCGATATTTAAATTTGTTTTCAATTCAGACATAAACCGAAATGTATCGTTGACCCGCTTCATACCCCACTTCAACGAATTCTTTATCGGGATTCGCCAACAACTGCATGACATATAAGAAACTAATTTGTAGGAGCGCAGAGACGGCTTCCAGAAGCCGACAGCATAGTGAAATTATTAAAGGAAAAGCAATTGTTATTAGAAGTAATTCCACATTTTGCTGAAAAGGCTGCTGACACAGGTAATAGATGGGGGATCGCAATTACAAAACGTAAAAGAAGTTTGTCATGATAGAAATATAAAGTAACAGCTTTTGCGAGGGAAAAGTGTACGCCGGAGTTTCTGTTGTGCATTCATTAAATAGATGTTCCAAGTTACGCGTCCTCTCCATTGATAGAAATGGAAAATAGTAGTAGAAAATAACATATGTTCTAGGTGTGCACTATAAGGTAAGTTGTAAAACTTGGCAAGGTTGCTCGAAAAGTACAGTTATTAACAATATGCATAGTAAAAGACATGCGTGTTTTTATCAACGGCCATTGTTTTAGTTAAGACAGGAAGATGAATAGATTAGCTGCAGAGCAACTAACTACCTTGTTGTAGCAAAGTGTTAGGAACAAATACTTCATTTCGCTTTGGAATGATTTACATAGTTTTGGACTAAGATAATTCAAACTCTAATGTGTCTCCATGATATGAGGGAAAGTGGACGTTAGTAAGCTCGGGTTCTAATGTAGTAAAAACCCACCACACGTGTTACATTGAAACGATTCTTCAATTGAAACCCACTCAATGTCGAAAATATTTCGGCTAGTTCAACGATCGATTCATCTGTTCCTTCTACATCAAGTTTCTTCTACTAATGCTAGCATTTCGGGCATTAATTGAGCAAATTCCGCAAAACCACGCAAAGCTTGTTCGCTTACAATTGGAAGGCCATGCGATCCTTCGGTATGTTATTGACGAACGCACTAGTGTTTCCACGCATTTCCGGATGTTTACCATCCTCGACAGTCTACTCTGTTTCTGTACCAATATATTTGCTGTTATATCCTATGATATTGTTATATCGGGAACCATGTATAACACTGTTTTCGGGTTGGCTGTCTTGGTACACAATGCAGAAGTAGAGGCACACTTAACAGAACGTTGTTAAGATCTGGGAATTGGAAGAGACACCTAAACGAAAAATGTTGTACCCATCCTTCGTGGGCCCACTGACGGTATATTAGTTGTTATCCTGCCTTTGCGAACTCAGTAAGGCGTAAACGGGTACTTACGAATCTCGTGGCGAATATTTAAATTTGTTTACAATTCAAACATAAACCAAATGTATCGTTACCCCGCTTCACACCCCACTTCAACGAATTCTTTATCGGATTCGCCAACAACTGCATGACAATATAAGGAATCTAATTTGAGCAGTCTGTAGGAGCGCAAAGACTGCTTCCAGAAGTCGACGGCATAATGAAATTATTAAAGGAAAAACAATTGTTATTAGAAGCAATTCCACAGTTTGCTGAAAAGGCTGCTGACACAGGTAATAGATGGGGGATCGCAATTACAAAACGTAAAAGAAGTTTGTCATAATGGAAATATAAAGTGACAGCCTTCTCGGGGAAAAGTGTACGCTCGGATGTTCTGTTGTGCATTCATTAAATGATGTTCCAAGTTACGCGTCCTCTCCATTGATAAGAAATGGAAAATAGTAGTAGAAAATACAATATGTTCTAGGTGGGCGCTATAAAGGTAAGTTGTAAAACTTGGCCATTGTTTTAGTTAAGAACAGGGAGGATGAATGGATTAGTTGCAGAGCCGTGCTAGATTGCGGCCCTGCAGGATTGTCTAATGACGAAAATGTTTTTGTATGAATTTAAATTGACTGGGACGAAATCTCGTGTGGGAATTGAAGGTTTGTCCAGAAATAAGTCCCATTGCCAAAAAAAGGTAGAGGTAAATATGAAGTCGAAGACTTCAAAATATAATGCCAATATGAAAGTCTTAGTAATACCAACTGTTTCTGTAATCTGCATATTCCTCTTTGTTACAACAGTGAATTGCCAAATGTATGGAGGGTGTATTAAGTTCGTCATTCCGTTTGTAACTCATCGAAATAATCATTTTAGACACAAACGAAAGTATATATATTCTTGATCAGCTTAAAATTCTAAGACGATTTAGCACTTTCCGTCCGTCTGTTGTAATCACGCTACAGTCTGAACGAATTAGATAGGAAGCTAAAAATTTGCACAGATCTCTCTTTGTCAAGTTCGAAGATGGGCTATATCGGTCCACGATATCGTATAGCCCTCATATACGGTACCCCTGATATTCGGTATTTGATGATGTTAGCCACATTTTTCAATGGAATTGTCTCAAATTCCACAAAAGGAGTCCTTGTGAGCATTTTACCCCCTGAGAGAGAGTTGTCTATACAGGTCCACGATATCGTACATCCCCATATAACGGTATTTTGATGATTTTACCCACAACGGAATTGTGTGATAATCCACACAAGGAGTTCCTTAGGGGTACTTTATACCTCGGCAGAGAATTATCTTAATAGGTCCACAATATCGTATAGCCCCCATATAACGGTACCCCCACGGTATTCGGTATTTTGATGATGTTAGCCACATTTTTCAATGGAATTGTCTTAAAATCCACACAAGTATTTCCTTGTGAGTACTTTACCCCCTGAGAGAGAATTGTCTATACAGGTCCACGATATTGTATTTGCCCCATATATATTGGTTTAATTTCAGTAACATGGCTCCGTCTATCGTATATTAGATGCGGACGGACATTGTGATCAGTGGAAAAAAGAAGGTTTTGGTTTGAAGAATAATAATTAAAAAGTGATTTTGTTTAAATACTGATAATATTTTAAATTAATTTTTTTTATAAAAAGCCGTGCTGTTATTGATTTTAAAACATAAATTTTAAAGAATTTAAAAACCGACAATTAATTTATAATCAATATAACCTCACTTCATTCTTCGTCCTTATTTGAAAAGAATAAAAAAGAAAACATACGCGTGTGACATGCATACGTTTGCTGTCGATGGTTTGGTTAATGTTTGTGCATACATATGCTATTGTTCATCGTCTTAATAAAACATTGCGCATTTTTTTTACATTTGCGTAAATTTGCGACCTTTTTCGATTTAAATTTGTTTCTAGAAACATTTGGTTCTCTAGTGATAATTGGGTCCGTTTGGCATTGAAATTGGAATATTTCGTTATTTTTTCTGAGTTTGTGGGAAATTGTTCGAATTGTATTGAAATTGCATTGTTCGAATTGAAGAAATTAATGTCTCTAGTGAAACATTTTGTTGTTTTCGGGAAAACTTGAAGGACTTTTGACACATTTTTTTAAATATAAATCGTCTTTTAGAATTTTGAAGTATCTGAGTGAAGTTGTCTTTGTTTTTAAAAATTTGGATTCGTGTTCGAGCGTTTAATTAATGTAATCCACAGATATTTCGTTTACTCCTTTGGACAGTTTCATTAGAGTTTCTGACGCCTTCGTTATATTCGTAGAATATATTCGGGGCATGGAAGCATGGAGAAAATATTAATATTAGATTTTAAACATAAATATTATTAGAAGTTCGAGTTAGAAAAGGTATGGAAAGAAACTCAGGATAAGTTTAACGTCTGAGCTTACAACTAAAGACATGTCCGAATCTGCTGATCGCAAATATCAGGTCGTGTATCAGGAGTTCATGAAATGTTTAACGCATTTGAATGTTCAGTTGTCGGAAGTCTTCTCGCTGTAGTTTAGCAGTTTCACTCGTGCAGCATCCCTGCCATACTCCTGGAGAATTGCAGTCTTCCATGTAGCTTTAGAGATAACGAAGAAGAACGTGTAGAAGATACACATATTAGATACACATATTACAGAGTTTTATTGGTCTTCATAATCTAGCACTACCGCCATATGATACAGATACTTTCGAAGGGGATTTTCTATCTTGACTTACATTCAGGGACCTTTTTTGTGCGGACTGCATAAACAATTCGCGTTTGAGCTTAGGAAGGTAATTTATTTTCTTTACCCAATTTTTATACCCTCCACCAAAAAGTATGGAGGGTATATAAGTTCGTCATTCCGTTTGTAACTCATCGAAATAATCATTTAAGACCCAACATAATATATATATATTCTTGATCAGCGTAAAAATCTAAGACGATTTATCCCTGTCCGTCCGTCTGTCCGTCATCCGTCTGTCTGCCAGTTGTAATCACGCTACAGTCTGAACGAATTAAGATAGGAAGCTAAAAATTTGCACAGATCTCTCTTTTGGATGCAGGCAGGTCAAGTTCGAAGATGGGATCGGTCCACGATATCGAATAGCCCCCATATAACGGTACCCCCGATATTCGGTATTTTGATTATGTTAGCCACATTTTTTAATGGAATTGTCTGAAAATCCACACAAGTAGTTCCTTGTGGGAATTTTATACCTCGGCAGAGAATTATTTATATAGGTCCACAATATCGTATAGCCTCCATACAACGGATCCCCCGGTATTCGGCATTTTGATGATTTAGCCACATTTTTCAATGGAATTGTCTGAAATTCCACAAAAGGAGTCCCTAGTGAGCATTTTACCCCCTCAAAAAGAATTGTTTATATAGGTCCACGATATCGTATATCCCCCATATAACTGTACCCCCCGATATTCGGTATTTTATGATGTTAGCCACATTTCTTAATGGAATTGCCTGAAAATCCACACAAGTAGTTCCTTGCGAGTACTTTACCCCCTGAGAGAGTTGTCTATACAGGTCTACGATATCGTACATCCCTATATAACGGTACCACCCGATATTCGGTATTTTGCTGATTTTACCCACATTTTTCAACGGAATTGTGTGATAATCCACACAAGGAGTTCCTTGTAGGAAACTTTATACCTCGGCAGAGAATTATCTTAATAAGTCCACAATATCGTATAGCCCCCATATAACGGTACCCCACTGTATTCGGTATTTGATTATTTTAGCCACATTTTTCAATGGAATTGTCTGAAATCCGCAAAAGGAGTTCCTTGTAAGTACTTTACTCGCAGACATAGATTTGTCTTTATATGTCCACAATATCGTATATCCCCCCATATATCGGCACCTTCCTATATTAGATATTTTAAAGATTTTAAAAGAATTTTTAATGCATTTTATTTTTTTGACAACTTTCTAATTCGTTCCAATTGGTGGAGGGTATTCAAAGTTCGGCTCGGCCGAACTTACTGCTTTTTTACTTGTTAACTCTATATTTCTTTCAATAAAGCAACTGCTTTATTTTTGTTGCTTATAAGTAAAATTTGGTTTGGTTTAATTTCAGTAGCATTGGCTCCGTCTATCGTATATTAGATGCGGAGGGACATTGTGATCAGTGGAAAAAAGAAGGTTTTGGTTTGAATAATAATAATTAAAAAGTGATTTTTTTTAATGCTGATAATATTCTAAATTATTTTTTTTTTTTTATAAAAGGCCGTGCTGTTATTGATTTTAGAACATAAATTTTAAAGAATTTAAAACCAACAATTAATTTAAAATCAATATAACCTCACTCTATTCTTCGTTCTTATTTGAAAAGAATAAACAAAGAAAACATACGCGTGTGACATGCATACGTTTGCTGTCGATGGTTTGGTTAATGTTTGTGCCTACATATGCTATTGTTCATCGTCTTAATAAAATTTTGCGCATTTTTTTTTACTTTTGCGTAAATTTGCGACCTTTTCGATTTCAATTTGTTTCTAGAAAAATTTGGTTCTCTAGTGATAATTGGGTCAGTTTTGCATTGAAATTGGAATACTTCGTTATTTTTTCTGAGTTTGTGGGAAATTTGTTCGAATTGTATTGAAATTGCATTTGTTCGAATTGAAGAAATGAATGTCTCTAGTGAAACATTTTGTTGTTTTCGGAAAAACTTCAAGGACTTTTGACACATTTTTTAAAATATAAATCGTCTTTTAGAATTTTGAGTCTGGAGTGAAGTTGTCTTTGTTTTTAAAAATTTGGATTCGTGTTTCGAGCGTTTAATTAATGTAATCCACAGATATTTCGTTTACTCCTTTGGACAGTTTCATTAGAGTTTCTGATGCCTTCGTTATATTCGTAGAATATATTCGGGCATGGAGGCATGGAGAAAATATTAACCTCTGCGCTCTAGAAGTTCGCAGCGTCGAGTTAGAAAAGGTATGGAAAGAAACCCAGGATAAGTTTAACGTCTGAGCTTACAACTAAGGACATGTTCGAATCTGCTGATCACAAATATCAGGTCGTGTATCAGGAGTTCATGAAATGTTTAACGCATTTGAATGTTCAGTTGTCGGAAGTCTTCTCGTTGTAGTTTAGCAGTTTCACTCGTGCAGCATCCCTGCAATACTCCTGGAGAATTGCAGTCTTCCATGTAGCTTTAGAGATAACGAACTCTACTACACATATTACAGAGATTTATTTGTCCTCATAATCTAGCACTACCGCCATATGATACAGATACTTTCGAAGGGGATTTTCAATCTTGACTTACATTCAGACATGGTACAATGAAGAGAAGGTAGGTCAACTTTGAAAAAATTGCCAGTATAGAGGTCTACCTGTTTGGCTTGTAATGTCAGAATTACTATCAAAACAATAAAAAAGCAAACAACTTGTTGCATTGATTTTGAATAAATAATTCAAAACCGCGAAAACTGAATGAATGGTCAAAATTTCTTTTCAATATCATGTTCTATATATCTCTTATGGTTTATTTCGAGACAAAAACTGTAGATTTTGTCGATGCATTCGTTGCAATAAGCATTTTGAAAACACCCGAATTTGAATGTTTTCTAAAATTTTTTTTTGTTATTAAAAAGAAAACACACACATAAACAAATAAAGATGACATATTAAGCCAAAAAAATAAAAAATTAAAATCATATGGTTTCATAGCCCTACCGTGATATCATTGTACCATGCATTCCGAGACCTTCTTTGTGCGGTCTGTATAAACAATTTGCGTTTGAGCGATAGAGCTCAGGTGTCATCTCATGCGCAAAACTAGTGGAGAGGCTCGAGAAATTATATCGAAATTTCGATCTGGCGTGGTATGGCTTGCAATACAATTATTACAATCCGCGGTTACTTGTCCATAATTAGTTAACATTGCTTTTCACTTAGCTCGTTCTTCAAACGAATCTACTTCTGGTTTGAAAACAGTTCAATGCGGGATTAATGGTTGTTTGTCATGGATGTCTATATATGACATCCCCACAGAAAATTGGGACCGTTTCTTGGTATTTTATGTCTTCAGCGGTTACCAAAAATCATGCTAACCATGTGGTAGCAAAGTGTTTAGAGCAAATTCTTTATTTCACTTTGGAATAATTTACATAGTTTTTTGACTAAGAGAATTCAAACTCTAATGTGTCTCCATGATATGAGGGGAAGTGAACAAAGGTCGTCACCTGTGGTTGTTTGTCACGGATGTCTATATATGACATCCCCACAGAAAATTGGGACCGTTTCTTGGTATTTTATGTCTTCAGCGGTTACCAAAAATCATGCTAACCATGTGGTAGCAAAGTGTTTAGAGCAAATTCTTTATTTCACTTTGGAATAATTTACATAGTTTTTTGACTAAGAGAATTCAAACTCTAATGTGTCTCCATGATATGAGGGGAAGTGAACAAAGGTCGTCACCTGTGTCTCAATTGTTTTCGAAAGGGGCACGAGGTACAAACTTACGTTAGTAAGCATCGGTTTTCTAAATGTAGTAGAACTCACCACGCGTTGTTGCATTGAAACGATTCTTCAATAGAAACCCACTCAATGTCGAAAATATATCGGCTAGTTCAACGATCAATTCGTCTGTCCCTTTTGCATCCAGTTTCTTCTACTAATGCTAGCATTTCGGGCTTTAGTTGAGCAATTTCCACAAAATCACGCAAAGCTTGTTCGCTTACAATTGGAAGTCCATGCGATCCTTCGTTATGTTATCGACGAACGTACTAGTGTTTCCACGCATTTCCGGTTGTTCACCATCTTGACAGTCTCCTCAGTTTCTCTACCAATACATTTGCTGTTAAGTGCAGATTTATATCCTAAGATATGTTTGGTATTATGTCGTCCTATTATATCGGAAACCATGCTAGAACACTGTTTTCGGTTGGCTTGTCACTAGTCCAATTTCGTCGTCGGCAGCCAGAACTTTTGCTACGACTATCAATGCAGAAGTAGAGGACACACCTAACAGAACGTTGTTAAGATTCTGGGAATTGGAAGAGACACCTACACGAAAAATGTTGTACCCATTGTACGGACCATTCATGGGCCCACTGACTGTGGATTATTTGTTGTCCTGCCTTTGCGAACTGAGTAAAGCGTAAACGGGTACTTACGGAATCTCGTGGGAACGACCTCAAGCAACTCTTTCGGAATGAGACGTCTTTATTAAAAACTCTGTATGTAAAGATTAAATATGATAACGTACTGAAAGAATATTTAGAGCTCGATCATATGAAATCGGTTTCTCCTGACAATTATAATAATTTTTCGTGCTATATGTCTCGCCATCCGGTAACCGACTCCGAAAACTTCTAACGGTCACAGATTAGTTGCAGAGCCGTGCTAGATTGCGGCCATCAGGTTTGTCTAATGACGAAAATGTTTATGTATGAATTTAAATTGACTGGGACGAAATCTCATGTGGAAATTGAAGGTTTGTCCAGAAATAAGTCCCATTGCCAAAAAAAGGTAGAGGTAAATATGAAGTCGAAGACTTCAAAATATAATGCTAATATGAAAGTCTTAGTAATACCAACTGTTTAATTAAATAATATCTTAACTTTCCTAAGCTTCTATATTCATTGTGTTTGAAACTTCATCTAACGTTATACTCATTAAAATCTGCATATTCCTCTTTGTTACAACAGTGAATAGCCAAAATGCAGATTCTTACAAGTGGCGAATTGCCACAAACGCCACCTTTCTATGTTATGCTTGCACTCGCTTGTCTGTCGCCTACCAACTTAAGAAGGTAATTTATTCTCTTTACCCACTATTTAACTCTATATTTGTTGGCGTGATACCAATGGCGTGATACTGGGACAAATAAACCCAAAAAGAATAGAGAAAATAAAAACAAGGATTATGCAGTTTTATGTATATGTATTTTCAAATGGTTTATTTGTAAAGTGTGAGCGTTTTTTTCGAAACGAGACTTTACATTTGCGTGTGAATACGACGAGAACGAAAGAACAAGTGTTTTGCAGATGATCACAATAGCGGAACAAGGTCGTGACCAGCAACGACAACCGCAGCATTGGAAAGTGCCTCTCTGCATCCGAACTGAGCGAATATGACTTTAAGGAGAAAGTGCAGAAAAGAGCGTAAGCTCTCCCCCACAATCCGAACTAGGCGAATGTGACTCCTAAAAGAGAGGCAGAGAAGATTTCCACATTGAACTCGACTGAGCGGCCAATTAATGTAATTAATTGTAATGCTGCTTATACATTAGCCGCCCGCCTTGACGCGCTATCTGCGTGGCAACATGAGTTAGACTAAATTCGCGGCTTAAACTAAGGTTAGTAGTGAGTAGGTACGATAATTTTGTTTCACTGAGCTTTTTATTATTTCAAGAGTATTAGATTGCAATTTCGATTTTTTAAACGACAAAACGAGTACCGCGGAAATGTCTGAAGATGAATCCATTTCTATTGAAACTAAATGATTTTTAATACAATGAAAGAACGTGCATAGTTATTCAGGATCGATAAACATTAATTTCTTGACTGGTCGACAAACAATAACTTTTAATTTCGAGAGGTGCACCGACAAAATAAGTCCCCTTGTCAGAGTAGGGAAACAGCGACGACAAAAACCCCATAAAGCAAGTCAGAAATGAAGCAGAAGACAGGATCGAAGTGTCTTCTAAGTGAGCTGCTTTGGTTGAAAAGCAGACGAAGACACATACATAATCCTTTGTGATACGACACGCTCTACCCGTAAGCGACTTCATATCAATAGAAACTGCGAGAGGAACACTAGTAGTTCTTCCCCGAGGAAGAGCGCCCATGTGTTGAACCCAAGAACGCTTTTTTGTAAGAATAAAAGTCTTAAAGCGATTGACAACGAATAAGATTTTTTCCCAGGAATCGATATGAAGGGTACGGTTGCGTGAGCAAATTCTTCAAGTAAACGAACAAATCGGCAAGAATACGGAAAAATTATAGGTTGATGTGACGTGTATGACAGCGATAGAGTCTTAGACGGCCATTTAGGCGCATGACACCGTACTCTTCAGCAAAATACGACTTTAGAACAATAATGAATAGACGGAGCTTGACCATTTTTTTCAGCGGTATTTAGAGCAGGAGATATTAGATGAGTTTGAGTATTTGACGACAATTATTATAAAAACGAAAGGAGCTAGAACTAAACTCGACAATTTCTACAAAGATATACAAAAAAGTGAATTTTCTGACCGACAAACTATTTCAGAGAGCTAATACAAGGGTCCCCCCAATTGCGATGTTTGCGGAAATTCGGGCTGGAACGACCCTCCGAATCTCGCATTGACGTGACACGATAGTTCCTCATGTCAACATGTCCGATGGTGAAACAAGTTTCAAATTGGGGTAGGTCGTCTTTTTCCCAAGACCGGAGTAGTGTTCTGCGGAGAGGTTCTTCCTCAGCGAAATCCAACACAGTCGTAAAGACCTGGACTGAGGAAGAAGGCATGGGACCAGTCAGAATCCAGCCGAACATCGTGTTTAGGGCTAACAAGGAACCTAAAATGTTAATTTGTGTCCCTTCCCTCAAAATCTTCGGATATAAATCTGCCCCCAACAACAAATCGACCGGTCTAAGCGACGATTAGGCAAACGAGAATTGATGTCTAAACTGAGGGAGAATGATTGGAGGTTTCCAGATATTTTGGAAGAACAAGCGCGTTAGTTTTAACAAATGAAGAAGAATCAAACCGACAACTGATCCGAAGTGAACAACATTTCTTTGAAGTGGCATATGTTGAACCATTTACACCAGAAACTGTGGCAGAGATAGACCGGGTGGGCAACTTAAGGCACTTTTGTAGACTTTCTGTGATGAAAGAAGCTTCTGAACGTGGGTCGATGAGAGCACGAGCTGGATATGAAACTCCTAAGTGCACAATGTTTACCATGGCTGTACCTGATAAGACGTTTCGAGTTTGTGATTCATGGAAAACTTGACTAGCGCCAGTGGACGTAGAAGCAATATTTCCATCTACCAGCGGAGGAATTACTTCATTTGACGGGACTATATTCGATGATGTTGACGACAAATCTGGAAAAAATCTATGCAACAAAGTATGATGTCGATTTTTACAAATGTTACAACTATGGCTACTTGAACAATTTTTAATCGAATGCCCGACCGAAAGACAATTTAGGCAAGAGCCCTGCTTTTTAACATCATCAAATCTCTTTTCGAATGAAAGAGTTCTAAATTTAGGACAAGATCGCAAAGAATGGAAAGAGTTTCGACAAAGAATACAAAATGACGATTTATCTTTCACAGGGGAGTTAGCTACATGAGTTTTGACTTTAGTTTTAGAAACCAAACTAGAAGAGGAACCTCTCATATCATGTAGGCACGCTAGAATTTGAATTCTTTCCGTAAGAAATTTGTCTAATTCTTCCCAAGACGCAACAGTTAATTTAGGCAAACGCTGTTGACAAATAAAGACCAAAATTGGATCCCATTGATCCGTAACTACATCATATACAGACATGGCAGACAGACAACTATTTATTCCTCGCTGTAGAGTTTTCAAGTTAGAGCTGGTCTCAGTATCGAACACCGGAAGATAAAAAAGGAGTTTGAGGTGATTATGAACCAAAATACGTTTATTATCGAACGTATCCTTTAACGATTGCCAAGCCAACGCCGAACTTCTATTAGTGAGCGGAAATTTTGACACAATTTCCCTAGCCTCACCTTTTGTTTTTTGTACTAAGTGACAAAGCCTCTCAATGTAACCGAGAGTTATTTATAAACATTGCTGTGAAAAGGTCCCGGAATGTGGGCCACAAGAAATCTCCATGAAAATCATCTATCTCACACGGTGGTGAGTTGAGATTGTGCATGGTATTGGAAGCAGTGGGTGGCAAACTCCAATTAGAAATCAATATGCCTGAGGTGTTCTGGACAGAAGTAATTGGCAAATTTGGCAGATTCGAACTATGGCAAGATATATTCACACCATGAGAATTAGGTAGAGATGGACTATTTTGAGGAGTACTCACTACTATAGCAGCTATGTGGAATTAGGAGATTTTGCATCAGCAGAAGAAATATCTTCTGAACTAATACCTTCAACAGAAATCGAATGATCTAGATAATTATCATAATTATCCTTTGCCTTTTTCCACAAATCCTGAAGTTCTGTGTTTCGAACTTCAAGATTGAAAACTGTATGATTTTCCGCTTTAATCAACTTAAAGCCGACAACAAATTTGACAACATTGTCAGATGCACGAATAAATTGGGTTAATGGAGTGACCGACATGGTTAAAGACAAGAAAAACCCAAAAGTATCGACCAAAAAACTCAAAGAAATCTCAAAAAATTACTTTTTAACTGTTGGAAAAAAGCCCGAATGTAGGGTGCTCACGGTCTATTAGTCAACCCAATGTTAAAAAACGCAAGACAATAAAGAACTGAGCTGATAGGAATGAAAGCCAAATCAGTTTACCCTAAATTTCCAATGACCAATATTTGACAAAATTATATAAAATTCGACTATTACCGACAGTAGGCTGCACGACAAACTAAACGGAAAAAATGCAATATACTTCAAAAAATCAAATTGAATTTATAAATAAATATTTATAAATAATTTCCACAACTAGTCATTAATAAGCGATTTTAATGTTTAAAAAAATCACTAATGCCGGCTGTAGGGTGCTTTAGCCGAAAAATATAACGGTCAATCGAAATAGAATAATGACTAGAAGTTTTACTCAACAAAAATCTCAAACTGATTTTCAATTAAAATTTATTAAAATAAATTTCACTTTTTTTACAATTTAACCCACTGTGCGAGTGACCACAACGAATACCGCACAAAACGAAATAAAACACAAGCAGCGTCGGCAGAGCGATCAACGTATGTGAGTAGTTAACTACCTCACTGCAAAACTAACCAACGACGACGACTTAACAGTGATAGGTGGGGAGAGAAGTAAATTGTTGGTAGATTTGTATTAAACTTTGTATTATTATTAAACCGACGCTAGAAAAAGCGTTTGGAATATTTGGGTAATCTTGTTGTTGCAAATAAACGAAAAATAAACCAACGAAACCGATCTAACCGTGAGAGTCGGGAATATGAAGAAATTGTTGGTATTTAAAATTGCAACCAAATAAAAGGGCACAATGTAGAATAGCAGTGTTGTTATTGTTCTTTCTCACTAGTGGCTGGCGAATTCAACGACAAATGGAAGTAGTGTTTGGAGAGAAATAACAAGCAAGCACAACAGATCAATCACCGACAGACAAATTAAAAAACCGTATGTAAAGATTACATATGATAAGGTACTGAAAGAATATTTAGAGCTCGATCATATGAAATCGGTTTCTCCTGACAATTGTAATAACTTTTCGTGTTATATGTCTCGCCATCCGGTAACCGATTCCGCAAACTTCTAACGGGCACAGTCTGAACGATATCCACCAATACTTCGTTGGCGAATATTTAAATTTGTTTTCAATTCAGACATAGCCCAAATGTATCCTTAAGCGAATTCTTTATCGGGATTCGCACACAACTGCATGACAATATAAGAATCTAATTTCAGAAGTCTGTAGGAGCGCAGAGACGGCTTCCAAAAGCCGACAGCATAATGAAATTATTAAAACAAAATTGTTATTAGAAGCAATTCCACAGTTTGTTGAAAATATAGTAAGCAAAAGGCTGATGACAAAGGTAATAGATGCAATTACAAAACGTAAAAGAAGTTCGTCATGATGGAAATATAAAGTGACAGCATTCTCAAGGGAAAAGTGTACGCTCGGATGTTCTGTTGTGCATTCATTAACTAGGTGGGCACTATAAAGGTAAGCTGTAAAACTTGGCAAGGGGAGCAAAACTCTTTGTTACACAAAATAATAAGGTTGCTCGAAAAGAACAGTTATTAACAATAAGCATAGGAAGAAGTCATGCGTGTTTTTATCAATGGCCATTGTTTTAGTTAAGAACAGGGAGGATGAATGGATTAGTTGCAGAGCCGTGCTAGATTGCGGCCCTCAGGTTTGTCTAATGACGAAAATGTTTATGTATGAATTTAAATTGACTGGGACGAAATCTCATGTGGAAATTGAAGGTTTGTCCAGAAAAAAGTCCCAATGCCAAAAAAAGGTAGAGGTAAATATGTAGTCGAAGGCTTCAAAATATAATGCCAATATGAAAGTGTTAGTAATACAAACTGTTTAATTTAATTTAATACAAACTGTAACTTTCCTTAGCATCCATATTCATTGTGTTTGAAACTTCTATAGTTATACTCATTACAATCTGCATATTCCTCTTTGTTACAGCAGTGAATTGCCAAACTGCAGTTTCTTACAAGTGGCGAATTGCCACAAACGCCACCTTTCAATGTTATGATTTCACTCGCTTGTCTGTCGCCTACCAACTTAAGAAGGTAATTTATTTTCTTTACCCACTTTTTAACTCTATATTTCTTTCAATAAAGCAACTGCTTTTATTTTGTATCTTATAAGTAAAATTTGGTTTGGTTCAATTTTAGTAACATTGGCTCGGTCTATCGTATATTAGATGCGGACGGACATTGTGATCAGAGGAAAAAAGAATGTTTTGGTTTGAAGAATAATAATTAACTACTGATAATTAATACTGATAATATTTTAAATTAATTTTTTTTTATAAAAAGCCGTGCTGTTATTGATTTTAGAACACAAATTTTAAAGAATTTAAAAACCAACAATTAATTTAAAATCAATATCACCTAACTCTATTGTTCGTTCTTATTTGAAAATAATAAAAACAAGTAAACAAGCAGTAAGTTCGGCCGGGCCGAACTTTGAATACCCTCCACCATTTGGAACGAATTAGAAAGTTTTCAAAAAAATAAAATCCATTAAAAATTCTTTTAAAATCTTTAAAATATCTAATTTATATATATATGGGGGATATACGATATTGTGGACATATAAAGACAAATCTATGTCTGGGTGTAAAGTACTTACAAGGAACTCCTTGTGTGGATTTTCAGATAATTCCATTGGAAAAAGTGGCTAAAATCATCAAAATACCGAATATAGGGGAGTACCGTTATATGGGAGATATACGATATTGTGGACCTATATAGACAATTCCGTTTCAGGGGTAAAGTGCTCACAAAGAACTCCGTGTGTGGATTTTGAGACAATACGATTGGAAAATGTGGCTCAAATCATCAAAATACCGAATATCGTTAACCTATATAGAGAATTTTCTGGCGGGCGGTAAAGTGCTCACAAAGAACCCCTTGTGACCATTCCGTTCGTTAAAAAATATGGCTAATACCGAATACCGGGGGGTACCGTTATATGGAGGCTATACGATATTGTGGACCTATATAGATAATTCTCTGCCGAGGTATAAAGTACCCACAAGGAACTACTTGTGTGGATTTTCAGACAATTCCAATAAAAATGTTGACTAACATCATCCAAATTCTGAATATCGGGGGTACCGTTATATGGGGGCTATACGATATAGTGGACCGATATAGCCCATCATCGAACTTGACCTGCCTGCAGACAAAAGGGAGATCTGGGCAAATTTTTAGCTTCCTATCTTAATTCGTTCAGACTGTAACGTGATTACAACAGACGGACAGACGGACGTCTTAGAATTTTACGCTGATCAAGAATATATATACTTTGTTGGGTCTAAAATGATTATTTCGATGAATTACAAACGGAATGACGAACTTAATATACCCTCCATACTTTTTTGGTGGAGGGTATAAAAAAGAAAACATACGCGTGTGATATGTATACGTCTGCCGTCGATGGTTTGGTTAATGTTTGTGCATACATATGCTACTTGCATACATATTGGTTAGGTAGACGTAGGATTTTTACCAATTCTTTTGAAAGAAATTTTTTTTATTTTCTATTAGATATTAGTGAAAGTTTAGTTGTTTTTGGAAGTTTGTTCATCGTCTTACTTTTGCGTAAATTTTGCAAATCTTTGTCGATTTAAATTTGTTCCTAAAAAATTGGTTTCTCTAGTGAATAATTGGGTCAGTTTTGCATTGAAATTGGAAGAAAAGGTATGGAAAGAAACCCAGGATAAGTTTAACGTCTGAGCTTACAACTAAAGACATGTTCGAATCTGCTGATCACAAATATCAGGTCGTGTATCAGGAGTTCATGAAATGTGTAACGCAATTGAATGTTCAGTTGTCGGAATGTCGGAATCTTTGAAGTCTTCCTGTTATAGTTTAGCAGTTTCAATCGTCCAGCATCCCTGCAATACTCCTCGAGAATTGCAGTCTTCCATGTATCTTTAGAGATAACGAACTCTTCTAGACATATTACAGAGTTTTGTTGGTCCTCATAATCTAGCACTACCGCCATATGATACAGATAATTTCGAAGGGGATTTTCAATCTTGACTTACATTCAGAGACCTTTTTTGTGCGGTCTGCATAAACAATTTGCGTTTGAGCGATAAAGCTCAGGTGTCATCTCATGCGCAAAACTAGTGGAGAGGCTCGAGAAATCAATTATTACAATCCGCGGTTACTTGCCCATAATTAGTTAACATTGCTTTTCACTTAGGCCGTTCTTCAAACGAATCTAATTCAGTTTTGAAAACAGTTCAATGCGGGATTAATGGTTGTTTGTGAGGGATGTCTATATATGACATCCCCACAGAAGATTGGAACCGATTCTTGGTATTTTATGTCTTCAGCGGTTACCAAAAATCACGCAAACCTTGTGGTAGCAAAGTGTTAAGAACAAATCCTTTATTTCACTTTGTAATAATTTACATAGTTTTTTTGGCTAAGAGAATTCAAACTCTAATGTGTCTCCAGGATATGAGGAGAAGTGAACGGGGAACAAAATCTGTCGTAAAGAAGATTCAAACGCATTTGACTAAATCGGATTTAGCGAGAATCCCGACTTCTTCGCAAAATAGTGATTGTATTCTTTGCCCGAAATATAACCATCAACTTCTTGAATGTCCTCGATTTAAAAATATGTCAATATCCACTAGATTTTCTATAGTCAAAGGTTGTCGCCTGTGTGTCAATTGTTTTCGAAAGGGGCACGAGGTACAAGCTTACGTTAGTAAGCATCGGTTTTCTAAATGTAGTATAACTCACCACGCGTTGTAGCATTGAAACGATTCTTCAATAGAAACCCACTCAATGTCGAAAATATTTCGGCTAGTTCATCGATCGATTCATCTGTCCCTTCTACATCCAGTTTCTTCTACTAATGCTAGCATTTCGGGCTTTAGTTGAGAAAATTCCTGAATATCACGCAAAGCTTGTTCGCTTACAATTGGAAAACCATGCGATCCTTCGGTTATGTTATTGACGAACGGACTAGTGTTTCCACGCATTTCCGGATGTTTACCATCCTTGACAGTCTCCTCAGTTTCTCTACCAATACATTTGCTGTTATATACTAAGATATTGTTGAAGGGATGTCGTCCTATTATATCGGAAACCATGCTAGAACACTGTTTTCGGTTGGCTTGTCACTAGTCCAATTTCGTCGTCGGCAATCAGAACTTTTGCTACGACTATCAATCCAGAAGCAGAGGACACACTTAACAGAACGTTGTTAAGATTCTGGGAATTGGAAGAGACACCTAAACGAAAAATGTTGTACCCATCTGATCGTCTTTGCGAAAAAAATTATATTCGGATCCTTCGTGGGCCAACTGACGGTAGATTAGTTGTTATCCTGCCTTTGCGAACTGAGTAAGGCGTAAACGGGTACTTACGGAATCTCGTGGGAACGACCTCAAGCAACTCATTCGGAATGAGACGTCTTTATTAAAAACTCTGTATGTAAAGATTAAATATGATAACGTACTGAAAGAATATTTAGAGCTCGATAATATGAAATCGGTTTCTCCTGACAATTATAATAATTTTTCGTCTTATATGTCTCGCCATCCGGTAATCGACTACGGAAAGCAGACAACAACATTTAAAGTCGTCTTTAACGCGTCAAATAAAACTTCTAACGGTCACAGTCTGAACGATATCCACCAGTACTTCGTTGGCGAATATTTAAATTTGTTTTCAATTCAGACATACCACAAATGTATCGTTGACCCGCTTCACACCCCACTTCAACGAATTCTTTATCGGGATTCGCCAACAACTGCATGACAATATAAGAATCTAATTTGAGCAGTCTGTAGGAGCGAAGAGACGGCTTCCAAAAGTCGACAGCCTAATGAAATTATTAAAACAAAAGCAATTGTTATTAGAATCAATTCCACAGGTTGCTGAAAATATAGTAGGCAAAAGGCTACTGACAAAGGTAATAGATGGGGGATCGCAATCACAAAACGTAAAAGAAGTTCGTCATGATTGAAATATAAAGTGACAGCATTCTTAAGGGAAAAGTGTCCGCTCGGATGTTAAGTTGTGCATTCATTAAACGGATGTTCCAAGTTACGCGTCCTCTCCTCATATGTTCTAGGTGGGCACTATAACGGTAAGTTGTAAAACACTCTCTTTGCACAAATAATAAGGTTGCTTGATAAGGACAGTTATTAACAATAGGCATAGTAAGAAGACATGCGTGTTTTTATCAGCGGCCATTGTTTTAGTTAAGAAAGTTAAGTTAAGTTAAAAAAAAACCAAAATGTTTATGTATAAATTTAAATTGAATGGGATGAAATCTCTTGACCGTAGCCACAGCGTTTTTAAAAAAGACTGAACTAATTCAGTGCCAGAATTAGACTGCTTATTCCTTTATAGAAGATCATAATATATCTTGTCATTTGTTCAATAAAGTGCTTACATAGTTTTACTAAAGTGAAAAAAGTGGAATTATTAATGGTCTGATTTTATTTATCTGAAATTGTTTATTCTTGTTAAAGTAATTTGGAAATTTACAATGTGAAAATCTTTAATAACGGATGTAAATGAGAAAAGAAAACCGACCTCTTCGCTTGGGTGTAGATTCAATTCTAATTTTATTATGAAAATATTTTTCTTAAGGACTACTGTAACTAATCTAACTTAACCTAGTCGCAGCCACACAATTATTCTTATCTATTTTATTATTGAATGGAGAATATTGCAGAGCTAATTGTCATTTCATTCAAGTGGTCTTGCACATCTACTGAGTGCATTGATATCTGTGCGTGTAGGTCATAACCTTAATTATCTCTCACATTATCGTATGCGTCAGCGCACAAGATCACCGAATTCTTCACATGCGATATTTTATGGCGGCGGGGAAATATTTAATTTTAGAACATTTATTTTTTATTGCTAAATTTTCCCAGCGCCTCAATCGCACTCAAAAGTATGTACAAAGTATGTTGTACGCCGGATATGGTATTTAGGTCACTGTCTGGCTTTATTTTTTTTTTTTAATTTCGTTAATGAATTCCTCGAATTTATCATGTTGGTGGGTAAGTAAGTCGTGTGACAAGCGTACGTTTACGGTCGATGGTTTAGTTAATATTTGTGCATACATACGGTATTTGCATACATATTTGTTAAGCAACCGTAGGATTTTTATCAATTCTTTTGAAAGATGTTTTTTTGATTTTCTATCAGATATTAGTGAAAGTTCCGTGGTTTTTGGAAGTTTATTCATCGTCTTAATAAAACTTTCCGCCATATTATTATAATTGTATTTGTTCGAATTAAAAAAATTAATATCTCTAGTGAAACATCTTGTCGTTTTCGGAAAAATATGAATGCTTTTTGACACATTTTTCTAAATATAAATCTTAGAATTTTGAAGTCGCTGAGTGAGAAAAAGTCGTCTTTGTTTGGAAAAATTGGATTGGTGTTTCGAGCGTTAAATAAATATAATCCACAGATATTTCGTTTACTCCTTTGGACAGTTTCATTAGAGTTTTTGACGCCTTCGTTAAATTCGTAGAGTTTATTCGGGGCATGGAGCCATGGAGAAAAAATTAACCTCTGCGCTCTAGAAGTTCACAGCATCGAGTTAGAAAAGGTACGGAAAGAAACCCAGGATAAATTTAACTCATGCCTTATGTTCTATTTGGAAACGTCTGAGCTTACAACTAAAGACTTGTTCGAATCTGCTGATCACAAAGGTCGTGCATCAGGAGTTAATGAATTGTTCAACGCATTTGAATGTTCAGTTGTCGGAATGTCGGAATCTTTGAAGTCTTCTCGTTATAGTTTAGCAGTTTCACTCGTGCAACATCCCTGCAATACTCCTGGAGAATTGCAGTCTTCCGACGTAGCTTTAGAGATAACGAACTCTTCTACACATACTACAGAGTTTTATTGGTCATCATAATCTAGCACTACCGCCGTGTGGTACAGATATTTTCGAAAGGGATTTTCAATCTTGACCTACATTCAGAGACTTCTACATAAACAATTCGCGTATGAGCGAAAGAACTCAAGTGTCATATCGTGCACAAAAATAGTGAAGATATTATATCGAAATTTCGGTCTGACGTGGAATGCTTTAAAATACAATTACCCCGGCTACTTGTCCATTATCAGTTAACATTGCTTTCCGCTCATCCCGTTCTTCAAAACGAATCTAATTCAGGTTTGAAAACAGTTCAATGCGGGATTAATGGTTGTTTGCCAGCGATGTCTATATATGACATCCACACAGAAAATTTTGACACATTGATGGTATTTTTATGTCTTCAGAAGTTACCAAAAATAACGCAAACCTTGTTGTAGCAAAGTGTTAGGAACAAATACTTTATTTAGATAGTTTTTTGGCTAAGATAATTCAAACTGTATTGTGTCTGCATGATATGAGGGGAAGTGAACTGGGAACAAAATCTGTCGTAAAGAAGTTTCAAACGCATTTGGATAATCGGATTCTGCGAGAATCCCGACTTCTCCGCAACGTAATGATTGTATTCTTTGCCCAAAATATAACCATCAACTTCTTGAATATCCTCAATTTAAAAATATGTCCATTTCCACTAGATTCACTATAGTTAAACGTCGTCGCCTGTGTGTCAATTTTTTTCGAAAGGGGTTCACGCAAACCTTGTTCGTTTACAATGGGAAGTCCATGCGATCCTTCTTTTATGTTATCGACGAACGCACTAGTGTTTCCACGCATTTCCTGATGTTTACCATCCTTGGCAGTCTCCTCAGATTTTAGGTCGATAATGCCAAAACTTCGCTTGACTGATGTCATTTTATTTAATTCTCTACCAGTATAGTTGCTGCTAAGTGCAGATTTATATCCTAAGATATTGTTGAAGGGATGTCGTCCTATTATATCGGAAACCATTCTAGAACACTGTTTTCTGTCGTCGGCAGTCAGAACTTTTGCTACGACTATCAATGCAGAAGTAGAGGACACACTTAACAGAACGTTGTTAAGATTCTGGGAATGCGAATGGACGACAAACATATACTCTTGTTACCACTGAAAATACTATTGACGAAACACTATGTATATCTAGTTCGATAGTTCAAGCTTCCAGTGTGCTGCCAACAGCATTAGCAAAAGTTAAACATGCTGGAGAAATGTTTACTATTTGAGCGGAACTTGACTCGAAAAAAAACTTTTAAACGAACATTTATAACTCAGAAAATTGTAAATTGAATCAGAATTGGTACAAATTGGCACACTTTAAGACGGATTAAGTATACTGAGTGGGACAGTCGTAGCCAGCTCTAATAAAAAGTTTACTCTGATAGTGTGTTCAGATACAAGCAATAAACGAACCGAAGCGCTAATTGTTCAAAATTTAACGAGTTGACTACCGACACAAACCGATCAAATTCTTTTTTAGGAAGTACAAAATAATTAAAGTTGGCAGACCCTGAGTTTATGATTTTTCCCCAAGTAGATATGCTAATTGGGAGCGATGTTATTGAAAACATGAAAGCTTAAATTTCAATTTTTGGTTGGTACATCTATGAGCCAATGAAAGCAAATGAAATTTGTTCAGTCAGTAGAAGTAGAACAAGTAAAAAAGCTGTAAGTTCTGCCAGACCGAATTTTGAACACCCCCACCATTTGGATCGAATTTGGAAATAAATTTTGGAATAAATTATAAAAATTAATATAATAAAAACTACAACTAAAATCGCATAATTGGCGCCCAACAAGAAAAAAATAAGTCGAAGTGAACGATAATGCAAAGAAGACAACACTAATTGACACCAACGAAGGATTATCCTTGGAACCGGAAGTCTGAACGACAACATAAGAAACACTTTCTGTCACCAAGGAACGATTTTCTCTGAGCAGGGTTGAAAATACACTGGATGGCTGAAAGCACTGGAAGTCTGGAAAAACTGGAAGTCTGGAAAACACTAGAAATCTGAAAATCACTGGAAGTAGCACTACTTGGACTACCTGAAAATTCATTATAAGTTAACTAATTCATTACAAGAAATGTTAAGGTGAGTGAAGTGCTAGTGAGAGAAAAATATATAAAAAGTAAAACAAGAAAAAATAGTGAATGAAAGTAGATGAGTGAGTTAGAAACATTTTTTGAAAGGTTAAATTTAGAAAATTTAGAACAAAAAATGAATGCGGAACAAGTGAGTTAATAAAAACGGACGTCAGCGAAGCATTATGTACTCAAAGAGGAGAATTTGACAGAAAAATTACCGCGATTTAGGGTCAATTTGACTTGGTGAAACCGAATATACAAAAATTTGCGAAGGTTACGGTCAACCCACTTGCGACGTGTGAAATCACTCTAGATGCGATAAAATATTGTAGTGAAGAACATTGATATTTTCATTGGCACCCCCATAACTTCGGTTTGGACAGCTCTGCTCTGTATGCTGTGTAATGCTATGTTAATTAATATTTAGTTACATCTCACTACACACAACTACCTGGCATTACATCTTGATTCATGTGTTCGCCTTTCTGCCTTTTGATTTTATTCTGGTGAGATTCTGTTTTTCTTTGTTTGTTTTGTTATGATTCTGTAAATGTAGAATATTGTTTCATTACATGGATGTAATATTGTTTTGTACACGTGTTATTTGATCTATATTGCTGATGGCGATCGAATGTTGGTCTGAGTCCTCTTCGAGATGTGTGATAGCTCAGTAGAAGAGCCTCTGCCTCTGGATCAGGAGAACCAGGTTTAAACACCGACATTATTGTTTTTTTTTTTTTTTTTCTTTTTTTGTTTTCTTATTTTTTATATTTTCTTGGTTGTATTTGAATTCATTTTGATAGACAAAATTTAATTTTAACAAATTATAGCAGCTTGAAGTTCACCTATTGAATGCTATAATATGACGTATTGATAAAAATGCTATAAATTTGTTTGGTAAAAGTGGTGAAAGTCTACGAATTTTTAGTACGTTCTTATTGCCTACATTTATACATGTACAATACATCGACTGAGTGCTTTTACCATGTCTTTGTGCTATAAAGTCGCCATAATAGTTTTTGGAAATTTAAGCTAGTATTGGTTATTAACCCGTTCTAACCGGTTTTAGCCGAGGATACAAAGGGGGGTAACTGAGGAGACATTTTGAGCATTTTATTCTGACCTCAAAGCTGTTCACTTGCAAAGTTTTTTTGAAAGTTAGAAAAGAAAAGTTAATTTTTTTTGCAAGTTATAACCATCAATTTTTATCTAAAAAAACATTGAAATTTTTCTAATTGTCTAAAAAAACGTGGTTGTAAATGTTCCTTTGTTCCTTTGTAGCTCCTTTTTTTCTATTTTGTGGCAATTCACATATGTACTATGTCGTCGTTTGCACTTGGTAAGATCCTCTATAGGAGATGTCTCTCTTTTGTCATAGTTCTAATTTTGTCATTCCTCTTTTGTTTAAGAATTCCCCGTATTTCCCTGTCTTGACAGATCGATGCCTCTAACGTCCATAAGCTGTTATGTCTGCCAAACTTCTTCAACAACATTCAGTATTTAGTGGTTTCGTGTGCTTCAAAGCGATCGGTAGTTTTAAATACATTTATATTTTTTATTGTTTGCATTAGTTTCCTAAAAAAAAAATAGGAAAAAATTAAAAAAAAAATCAGAAACATTCGGCATTGAAACGAAAGTCTGTGTTTGTGTATAAAATAAAATAGTTCATTCTGAACGTGTTTTCCTTAGTAAGAGAGAACAGACAAAAACAATGTTAAATTGGTTAATTTGCTGGAGTTTGCTGTTATCAAGATCAACCAACCCATTCTGGAAGGCCTTTCAACGTGGGAGCTCTAACATATTCAAAGTATATACAACCAACTAATCTATCTATTGTACAGATATGTTACAAAAATACAAATTATATTAAAAAAAAATATTACAATATATTTACATTGAGATATTGATATTTGTAAATATTATGTTGCTACTTTAAAATGAACCTATAAATTTTTATATGGCTTTAAAATTATTTATTTTGCTAGTTAAATATTTTTAAAGGATATGGATGTTGATGTTTGTTTGAATTTTACTCGCTATGCAAAAGAATACACAAGTGTTGGATGTGTTACTGTTAAGTATTCGGTTAACAGGCAGCATGCTGTTGAGAGAATATAGTTCGAAAAGCACTGCCTTAATGCATTCCTTGCTAATGATTTTCTTTTGTATTGTAAATTTAATTTTTTAAGTGCTTTCATTAACAAATTGTTGATATGAATTTATTTTTTTGGGAATGGTCTTCAAATCAGAAAACTTATAAAAAACAAGTAAAAAGAATAGCCACCACCACCATTTGGAACGAATTTGAAAATTTAAAAAAAAAAATCTATTAAATTTTATTTTAAATTTTTACAATATCTAATATAGGAATGTGCCGATATATGGGTATATATGATTTTGCGGTCCTATTAAGACAAATCTATGTCTGAGTGTAAAGTACTCACAAGGAACTCCTTGTGCGGATTTTCAGATAATTCCATTGGAAAAAGTGGCTAAAATCATCAAAGTACTGAATATCGGGGGTGGGAGGTATCGTTATGTGGGGGATATACGATATCGTGTACCTATATAGATAATTCTCTGCTGAGATATAAAGTACCCACAAGGAACTCCTTGTGTGGATTTTCAGACAATTCCGTTGAAAAAAATGGCTAAAATCAAACTACTGAATATCGGAGGGGGGGGGGGGGGGGGGGGGGGGGGGGGTATCGTTATATGGGGATGTACGATATCGTGGACCTGTATAGACAACTCTCTCTCAAGGGGTAAAGTACTCGCAAGGAACTACTTGTGTGGATTTTCAGACAATTCCGTTGAAAAATGTGGCTAACACCATCCAAACACCGAAAATCGGGGCGTACAGTTATATGGGGGATATACGATATCGTGGACCTATATAGAATACTCACAAGGGACTCCGTTTGTGGAATTTCAGACACTTGCATTGAAAAATGTGGCTAAAATCGTCAAAATACCGAATACAGGGGGGTACCATTATATGGGGGCTATACGATATCGTGGAGCTATATAGATAATTCTCTGCCGAGGTATAAAGTATGCACAAGGAACTCCTTGTGTGAATTTTCAGACAATTCCATTGAAAAATGTGGCTAACATCTTCAGCTTCCTATCTTAATTCGTTTAGACTGTAGCGTGATTACAACAGACGGACGGACAGGGCTAAATCGTCTTAGAATTTTACGCTGATCAAGAATATATATACTTTGTTGGGTCTTAAATGATTATTTCGAAGAGTTACAAACGGAATGACGAACTTAATATACCCTCCATACTATGTATGGTGGAGGGTATAAAAATATATGGAAAATAAAACCTTTTAAATAAAACATCTTTGATTGCGATTGTGTGTGTTTGATGTTGATGTGTTGATGATTACATGTAAAAGGTTTGATGTTGATGTGTTGATGATTACATGTAAAAGGTCAATGAACTTAACAGCTGTTCATATGAGTAAAGAAACTGAAACACACAAACATACACAAAACTGATTATAGAATTTTGCAAATCAACATATGACGTAATTTTTGTACTTTTTTGTGAAAAGATTATTAATTAGTCATCTATTTAAGCAGGGTGATAAATATGACAGTTTTTAAAATTTTTAATTTTAAAATCCTTATAATTTTTAGATTTCCAATATTTTTTTGATTTTTTTTTTTTTTTTTTTGATAGTTATAATGAATATTATTTTCAATAAACTTTTGGTATTGTTAACCATGAGCTAAACTGAAGTTTCTAAGTTCAATTTGTAAAGGGTTCGGAGCAGTAATATAGTGTAATCAAATATGGGTTTGTCATATATTTTACAATATTTATTTTTGTTTTCTTTTTGGATTGATATGGCAAACAGGATGGGAGGGCTTTCTATAAATTATATTATAAATTAAATTAATAGACTGGTAGTTGCCATAATCTCTTGATGAATTTTGGCAAGATCCCACCCCAACGACGCAATAAGGCAGTAAGGCTGGTGAACTATGCGTGCTAGGCCATATGATTCATCTGAAAATATCTACAGGAAAATTGTAATCGATTTAAACCGTGAATGCTACAATATCTTCCGGAATTTCCCGGACAACAAAGCACCTACGAGTTTTGGCGTGAGGCTGCGCACCACGCTTATGACTTTTTTAAGAGATATGATATGATGATATCAAGCAGTGATCATACTAAAGAATAAGGTGCGAGGTTCAGCCGATGCGGTACTCTCATCTTTCAACACGGTGCTAAATTTTAGTGCAATCCTTACACGACTGGACTTTATCTATGAGGACAAACGTCCCATCTATTTAATAGAGCCGGAACTGTCCACACTTAGACAGGGTTCAATGTCATGTTTAGAGTTCTACGACGAAGTAGAAAAGAAACTAAGGTTATTAGCAAACAAGACCATTATGTCATATGAAAACAGTGTAGCGGACACTATAAACGAAAAGTTTAGAGCCGATTCACTTAGGATATTCATATCTTGTTTAAAGAAACCTCTGTGTGATATATTTTTTGTTTCAAAACCATCCAACTTTCCATCTGCTCTGGCTTTGGCACAAGAAGTAGACGCTAATTACGAAGAGTATGTTTTTACGAAAGTTTTCGGAAATAAATCTTATTAAAATTCAAACAATGAAAAGGCAAACTCTGCCCAATCTTTCTCTAATCACGAACACAATGTAGGATACAAGAATCCACTTTATTCGTAAATAGACAGCAACAGGTTGGCCCTCGCAGCAGTTCGCGGGTTATCAGAAACCACATGCCAGTGGTACCAACTCTGACCGAAGACGAGTGGAGCCCTATTTAAGCATCCTACGTATCATAGTCATACTGACAGGCCGCAAGGACATATGACGAAACGACTCGCTAATTCTGGGCGATGCACAGGACCAAAAATACAACGTGTAAATCATATTAACAATGGTTATAATGTACCTGCTGATCTATCATATGAAAAAGAAGCGGAGAGGGCCGAGGATGACAACGAAAACGATGAGCTTAATTTTTTTCTTTTTTTGGGACAAAGCCCCCATGTCTTGGATTTCAAAATCAATTGGTGGAAGGAAGCTGAGAAATGGATAAAGGAGCGCCAAAGAGCTATATCAAACCACTACTTGAATTAAAAAAATTATATTAGTTCATCATTCTTTTTCAGTAAAATCAATCCACGGGGTTATCCCTATCAATCACTAATGTGCAGTTAAAAATTTTGTTATAGTTTCCGATTTTTTCATTTTACCTCATCTATTGATTTAAAATCAAACACAATTACTCATGACAACGGAGAGGAAACCAAGTTATTCATAACTAGACAGGACTTAAATTATCTATAATTTCAGGCTAAGTCGGTACCAAATCATTTGAAAGAAAGATTTGTCGAAGTAATTAAAAATGTTAAAGGAGTATTTGCAAATCCCAATGAAGCACTTCCATACAATACAAACGTGGTTGCGACGATTCACACCGGAAACGAAGACCCAGTGTACTCGAGATTGTACCCGTATCCTTAAGGTTTTTGGGATTTCCTAAATAAAGAAATCCAGGACTTATAACGCAATATGGATAGTAAAGAAAAGGGGTCTTGACCAAACTGGAAAACTCAATGAGAAAACTATCAGCGATAAATATCCGATGCCTGAAATCACGGAAACCTTGCCCAATCTTAGGGGAAGTACATTTTTTAACACAGTTGACTTGAAATCGGGTTTTCACCAGATACAGCTATCAGAACCAGGTAGCGAAAAAACTTCATTAAAAAAGAAAATATGAGTTTTGTAGACTGCCCTTCGATCTGAAGAATGCTCTAAGCATTTTTCAGAGGGCGACAGATGGCGTGTTAAGAGAACACATCGGGACAAGGTGTTTCGTCTACGTAGACGATGTAATCATATTCTCGAAAGAGGAGCAACAACACTTATAAGATGTAGAATTAGTACTGAGAAGCCTATTCGAAGTCAATATGAGGGTTTCAGCTGAAAAATCAAAATTCTTCCAAACTGAGGTTGAATATTTAGGATTTCTAGTTTTCCAAGGGGGAATTAGAACAAGTCCAGGAAAAAGTCAATAAAACTCAAAAATTGAACAGAAAGAGGCATTCAACACCATAAAAGAAATCCTAACGACTGAAGATGTAACGCTAACATATCCAGATTTTCGGAAACCATTTGATTTAACGACGAATGCATCGTCATATGCTATAGGGCTGTCCTTTAGCAAGGAGGCAGACCTGTCACTATGATCTCCCGCCTTTTATCCGAAAGCGAGGAACATTACGCTACTAATAGGCGGGAGTTGTTGTCCATCGTCTGGGCACTACACAATTGAAAGAACCGACAAACCGGTAAATTGTTTTCGCAATCAAACAATCGTGGAAGGAACTACTTGTGTGAATTTTCAGACAATTCCATTGAAAAATGTGGCTAACATCTTCAAAATACCGAATATCGGTGGGTACCGTTATATGGGAGCTATACGATATCGTGGACCGATATAGCCCATCTTCGAACTTGACCTGCCTGCAGACAAAAGAGAGATCTGTGAAAAATTTTAGCTTCCTATCTTAATTCGTTTAGACTGTAGCGTGATTACAACAGACGGACGGACAGGGCTAAATCGTCTTAGAATTTTACGCTGATCAAGAATATATATACTTTGTTGGGTCTTAAATGATTATTTCGAAGAGTTACAAACGAAATGACGAACTTAATATACCCTCCATACTATGTATGGTGGAGGGTATAAAAATATATACTATAGAGGGTATATATAAAAATATATACTATGTATGGTGGAGGTATAAAAATAGCGAATATCGGTGGGTACCGTTATATGGGAGCTATACGATATCGTGGACCGATATAGCCCATCTTCGAACTTGACCTGCCAGCAGACAAAAGAGAGATCTGTGAAAAATTTTAGCTTCCTATCTTAATTCGTTTAGACTGTAGCGTGATTACAACAGACGGACGGACAGGGCTAAGTCGTCTTAGAATTTTACGCTGATCAAGAATATATATACTTTGTTGGGTCTAAAATGATTATTTCGATAAGTTACAAACGGAATGACGAACTTAATATACCCTCCATACTATGTATGGTGGAGGGTATAAAAATATATGGAAAATAAAACCTTTTAAATAAAACATCTTTGATTGCGATCAGTTGTGTTTGTGTAGATGATTACATGTAAAAGGTCAATGAACTTAACAGCTGTTCATATGAGTAAAGAAACTGAAACACACAAACATACACAAAACCGATTATAGAATTTTGCAAATCAACATATGACGTAATTTTTGTGAAAAGATTATTAATTAGTCATCTATTTAAGCAGGGTGATAAATATGACAGTTTTTAAAATTTTTAATTTTAAAATCCTTATAATTTTTAGATTTCCAATATTTATTTGATTTTTTTTTTTTTTTTTTTTGATAGTGATAATGAATATTATTTTCAATAAACTTTTGGTATTGTTAACCATGAGCTAAACTGAAGTTTCTAAGTTCAATTTGTAAAGGGTTCGGAGCAGTAATATAGTGTAATCAAATATGGGTTTGTCATATATTTTACAATATTTATTTTTGTTTTCTTTTTGGATTGATATGGCAAACAGGATGGGAGGGCTAACCATGCATTTACAGCTAAGCATGGCCTTTTCAAATGGTGAAGGAAATAGATTCATCTTTTCTATATTTTGCTTTGGACTATAGATATCCTTCTTCATATATCTTTTTCTTTCTTTCTTGTGTGTTTATTGCACTTCTTTCTATAAATTATATTATAAATTAAATTAATAGACTGGTAGTTGGCATAATCTCTTGATGAATTTTGTCAAGATCCCACCCCAACGACGCAATAAGGCAGTAAGGCTGGTGAACTATGCGTGCTAGGCCATATGATTCATCTGAAAATATCTACAGGAAAATTGTAATCGATTTAACCCGTGAATGCTACAATATCTTCCGGAATTTCCCGGACAACAAGGCACCTACAAGTTTTGGCGTGAGGCTGCGCACCACGCTTATGAATTTTTTAAGAGATATGATATGATGATATCAAGCAGTGATCATACTAAGGAATAAGGTGCGAGGTTCAGACGATGCGGTACTCTCATCTATCAACACGGTGCTAAATTTTAGTGCAATCCTTACACGACTGGACTTTATCTATGCGGACAAACGTCCCATCTATTTAATAGAGCCGGAACTGTCCACACTTAGACAGGGTTCAATGTCATGTTTAGAGTTCTACGACGAAGTAGAAAAGAAACTAAGGTTATTAGCAAACAAGACCATTATGTCATATGAAAACAGTGTAGCGGATACTATAAACGAAAAGTATAGAGCCGATTCACTTAGGATATTCATATCTTGTTTAAAGAAACCTCTGTGTGATATATTTTTTGTTTCAAAACCATCCAACTTTCCATCTGCTCTGGCTTTGGGACAAGAAGTAGACGCTAATAACGAGCAATATGTTTTTGCGAAAGTTTTCGGAAATAAATCTTATTAAAATTCAAAAAATAAAAAGGCAAACTCTGCCCAATCTTTCTCTAATCACGAACACAATATAGGATACAAGAATCCACTTTATTCATAAAAAGACAGAAACAGGTTGGCCCTCGCAGCAGTTCGCGGGTTATCAGAAACCACATGCCAGTGGTACCAACTCTGACCGAAGACGAGTGGAGCCCTATTTAAGCATCCTACGTATCATAGTCATACTGACAGGCCGCAAGGACATATGACGAAACGACTCGCTAATTCTGGGCGATGCACAGGACCAAAAATACAACGTGTAAATCATATTAACGATGGTTATAATCTACCTGCTGATCTAACATATGAAAAAGAAGCGATGAGCTTATTTTTTTCTTTTTTTTGGGACAAAGCCCCCATGTCTTGGATTTCAAAATCAATTGGGGGAAGGAAGCTGAGAAATCGATAAAGGAGCGCCTATATCAAACCACTACCTGAATTAAAAGAAATTATATTAGTTCATCATTCTTTTTCAGTAAAATCAATCGACGGGGTTATCCCTATCAATCACTAATGTGCAGTTAAAAATTTTGGTATAGTTTCCGATTTTTTCATTTTACCTCATCTATTGATTAAAAATCAAACACATTTACTCATGACAACGGAGAGGAAACCAAGTTATTCATAACTAGACAGGACTTAAATTATCTATAATTTCAGGCTAAGTCGGTACCAAATCATTTGAAAGAAAGATTTGTCGATTCACACCGGAAACGAAGACCCAGTGTACTCGAGATTGTACCCGTATCCTTATGGTTTTTGGGATTTCGTAAATAAAGAAATCCAGGACTTATAACCCAATATGGATAGTAAAGAAAAAGGGTCTTGACCAAACTGGAAACCCCAATGAGAAAACTATCAGCGATAAATATCCGATTCCTGAAATCACGGAAACCTTGCCCAATCTTAGGGTAAGTACATTTTTTAACACAGTTGACATGAAATCGGGTTTTCACCAGATACAGCTATCAGAACCAGGTAGCGAAAAAAACTTCATTAAAAAAAGAAAATATGAGTTTTGTAGACTGCCCTTCGATCTGAAGAATGCTCCAAGCATTTTTCAGATGGCGACAGATGGCGTGTTAAGAGAACACATCGGGACAAGGTGTTTCGTCTACGTAGACGATGTAATCATATTCTCGAAAGAGGAGCAACAACACTTATAAGATGTAGAATTAGTACTGAGAAGCCTATTCGAAGTCAATATGAGGGTTTCAGCTGAAAAATCAAAATTCTTCCAAACTGAGGTTGAATATTTAGGATTTCTAGTTTTCCAAGGGGGAATTAGAACAAGTCCAGGAAAAAGTCAATAAAACTCAAAAAATGAACAGAAAGAGGCATTCAACACCATAAAAGAAATCCTAACGACTGAAGATGTAACGCTAACATATCCAGATTTTCGGAAACCATTTGATTTAACGACGAATGCATCGTCATATGCTATAGGGCTGTCCTTTAGCAAGGAGGCAGACCTGTCACTATGATCTCCCGCCTTTTATCCGAAAGCGAGGACCATCGTCTGGGGACCACACAATTGAAGAACCGACAAACCCGTAGTTTTCGCAATCAAATAATCGTGGAAGAAGGTGTAGAGCATCAGGTAAGAAATTTTAATATATTCAGAAAAAAGACAAGGTAACTAATTACATTCCAAATAAACGATGATCTGATCAAATACCTACACGAGTCTGTAAAAACGGATGTAGTAAGCGCACTGTGGTGAGACTTGCTCACTCTGGCACGATTCCAGCATAAATTGGTTGAACTCTTTCCAAATGTGAAGTTTAGACACACGGAGAAGTTAGTTATCGATATATCAGACCCGGTAAATAATGTCGCTAAAATCGTATAAATACCGAATATCGAGGGGTGCCGTTATATGGGGCTATACGAAGACGTGGACCTGCACAGATAATTTTCGGTCATAGGCTGTAGTATTAATTATGAACTTCAGATATCAAATTTAAAATCGTTCCGGAAAATAATGTGTCTAAAATCATTAAAATACCGAATATCGGGAGGTACCGTTATATGGGTGCTATACGAAGATATGGACCTATACACGTGTGCTACTCAGCACATTAAATATTCCCACAGGTTCGTCACATCTTAGTAGCCAAATATAGTGCAGCAATATCAGCAAAGAGATGCACAGCAACGTCAGTGGAGTCTGATTACCCAAATACGGTACCGCAATGTCAGCAAAGCGGTAGCAGAGCTACGGCTGTGGAGCATAGCGTAGGAAGTTAGATTAAGAAAAGAAAAATACAATGTAACCAGTGGAAGTAATAACACACATAATTAATAAATAATTATAATAGAAACTACAATTAAAATCTCATAATTTATACATTTGAGTAAAATTTTATCAATCTACTTCAATTCGTTCAGAACCCATAGTAAGTTCTACAGACGGATAGACGAACACACAGTGGAGCATAGCGTAGGAAGTTAGATTAAGAAAAGAAAAATTCAATGTAACCAGTGGACAACAACTCATGGAAGTAATAACACACATAATTAATAAATAATTATAATAGAAACTACAATTAAAATCTCATAATTTACACATTTGAGTAAAATTTTATCAATCTACTTCAATTCGTTCAGAACCTATAGTAAGTTCTACAGACGGATAGACGGACACACAGCGCTAAATCATATAGAATGTTATGCTGATCAAGAATACATATACATTGTGGGATCTAAAATGTAAATTTCGAGGTGTTATAAACGGAATGACAAACTTAATATACCCTCCATACTATGGTCTAGGGTATAATAACAAGTAAAAAAGCTGTTAGTTTGGCCGGGACGAAAGTTGAATATTTTCCACTATTTGGAACGAATTTGGCAATGCTCAAAAACATTAAAATCCGTTAAAAAATTTGTATCAAAAACTTAAAAATACCGAATGTAGCTATTATATTAGGGTCTATACGACGACATGAACCTGTATAGGTAACTTTTGTCATAAGCCATAACAATATTCAAAAGCGAAACTTAAAAAATTGGATTATTATGTATTATCCATTACGAACTTTGAATGCGAAATTTGAAACACTTTCGGTGAATAATGTCGCTAAAATCGTCAAAAATACCGAATATCGGGAGGTACCGTTATATAGGGGCTATACGAAGACGTGGACCTGCGCAGACAATCTCCTGTCAGAGGCTGTAGCATCCATTACGAACTTCAAATACCAAATTTGAAACAATTCCGCTGTATAATATCGCTAAAATCATCAAAATACCGAATATCGAGAGGTACCGTTGTATGGGGGCTATACAAAGACGTGGACCTGCACAGACACCCTCCTGTCAAAGACTTTAGTATCAATTACGAATTTCAAATACCAAATTTGAAACAATTCCGGTGAATAATATAGCGAAAATCATCAAAATACCGAATATCGTGAGGTACCGTTATATAGGGGCTATACGAAGACGTGGACCTGCGCAGACCATCTCCTGTCATAGGCTGTAGCATCCATTGCGAACATCAAATACAAAATTTTAAAGAATTTTGGAAAATAATGTCGCTAAAATCCACAAAGTACCGAATATCCGGAGGTACCGTTATATGGGGGCTCTACGAAGACGTGGACCTGCACAGACAATTTTTTGTCTTAGGTTGTACTATTCATTTCAAACTTCAATTACCAAATTTGAAACGATTCCGATGAATAATGTCGATAAAATCGTCAAAAATACCGAATATCAAAAAAAAATCCTGCAAACATAATATACATATGAATACAATTTTATCAATCTACTTAAATTCGTTCGGAAGCTAGAGTGAATTCTACAGACGGATAGATGGACAGACGGAAGGACATCGCTAAATCGGCATAGAGTTTTACGCTAATCAAGAATATATAAACCTTGTGGGGTCTGAAATGTATATTTCGAGATGTTACAAACGGAATGATGAACTTAATATACCCTCCATACTATGGTAAAGGGTATAAAACAAGTAAAAAAGCTGTAAGTTCGCCCGGGCCGGTCTTTGAATACCCTCCACCATTTGGAGCGATCTTGGCAATCTTAAAAAAAATAAAATCCGTTAACAATTCTGTTAAAATCTTAATAATACCGAATGTAGCCGTTTTTCGAGATGTTACAAACGGAATGATGAACTTAATATACCCTCCATACTATGGTAAAGGGTATAAAACAAGTAAAAAAGCTGTAAGTTCGCCCGGGCCGGTCTTTGAATACCCTCCACCATTTGGAGCGATCTTGGCAATCTTAAAAAAAATAAAATCCGTTAACAATTCTGTTAAAATCTTAATAATACCGAATGTAGCCGTTTACCTGCTTTGGCAATATTTGTCATAAATCATTAAAATATTAAAATGCGAAACTTGAATAAAAAATATTCGGTGAATAATGTAGCTAAAATCATGAAAATTTCGAATATAGGGAGGTACCGTTATATTGAGGCTATATAAATAAAATCCATTTAAAATTCTGTTAAAATCTCAAAAATAGCGAAGGTAGCCATATATTAGGGTCTATAGGACGACGTGGCAACTTTTGTCATAAACTATTATAATATTCAAATGCGAAACTTGAAAAAAAGCTGTTTATAATGTAGCTAAAATCATCAAAATACCGAATATAGGGGGGTACCGTTATATGGGGGCTATACGAAGACGTGGACCTGCACAGACAATTTTCGGTAATAGGCTGTAGTATTCATTGCAAACTTCAAATACCAAATTTTAAATAGTTCCGGTAAATAATGTCGCTAAAATCGCAAAAATACCGAATATCGAGGGGTGCCCTTATATGGGGCTATACGAAGACGTGAACCTGCACAGACAATTTTTTGTCATAGGCTGTAGTATCCATTAAGAACTTCAAATACCAAATTTGAAACGATTCCGATGAATAATGTCGATAAAATCGTCAAAAATACCGAATATCGGGAGGTATTATTACCATTTTCAATACCAAAAATCCTGCAAACATAATATACATATGAATACAATTTTATCAATCTACTTAAATTCGTTCGGAAGCTAGAGTGAATTCTACAGAGGGATAGATGGACAGACGGAAGGACATCGCTAAATCGGCATAGAGTTTTACGCTAATCAAGAATATATAAACCTTGTGGGGTCTGAAATGTATATTTCGAGATGTTACAAACGGAATGATGAACTTAATATACCCTCCATACTATGGTGAGATCTGTGAAAAATTTTAGCTTCCTATCTTAATTCGTTTAGACTGTAGCGTGATTACAACAGGCGGACAGGCGGACGGACAGGGCTAAATCGTCTTAGAATTTTACGCTGATCAAGAATATATATACTTTGTTGGGTCTGAAATGATCATTTCGATGAGTTACAAACGGAATGACGAACTTAATATACGCTCCATACTATGTATGGTGGAGGGTATAAAAATATATGGAAAATAAAACCTTTTAAATAAAACATCTTTGATTGCGATCAGTTGTGTTTGTGTTGATGATTACATGTAAAAGGTCAATGAACTTAACAGCTGTTCATATGAGTAAAGAAACTGAAACACACAAACATACACAAAACTGATTATAGAATTTTGCAAATCAACATATGACGTAATTTTTGTACTTTTTTGTGAAAAGATTATTAATTAGTCATCTATTTAAGCCGGGTGATAAATATGACAGTTTTTAAAATTTTTAATTTTAAAATCCTTATAATTTTTAGATTTCCAATATTTATTTGATTTTTTTTTTTGATAGTGATAATGAATATTATTTTCAATAAACTTTTGGTATTGTTAACCATGAGCTAAACTGAAGTTTCTAAGTTCAATTTGTAAAGGGTTCCTAGCAGTAATATAGTGTAATCAAATATGGGTTTGTCATATATTTTACAATATTTATTTTTGTTTTCTTTTTGGATTGATATGGCAAACAGGATGGGAGGGCTAACCATGCATTTACAGCTAAGCATGGCCTTTTCAAATGGTGAAGGAAATAGATTCATCTTTTCTATATTTTGCTTTGGACTATAGATATCCTTCTTCATATATCTTTTTCTTTCTTTCTTGTGTGTTTATTGAACTTCTTTCTATAAATTATATTATAAATTAAATTAATAGACTGGTAGTTGGCATAATCTCTTGATGAATTTTGGCAAGATCCCACCCCAACGACGCAATAAGGCAGTAAGGCTGGTGAACTATGCGTGCTAGGCCATATGATTCATCTGAAAATATCTACAGGAAAATTGTAATCGATTTAACCCGTGAATGCTACAATATCTTCCGGAATTTCCCGGACAACAAGGCACCTACAAGTTTTGGCGTGAGGCTGCGCACCACGCTTATGAATTTTTTAAGAGATATGATATGATGATATCAAGCAGTGATCATACTAAGGAATAAGGTGCGAGGTTCAGCCGATGCGGTACTCTCAAAACTTACTTACACTTAGACAGGGTTCAATGTCATGTTTAGAGTTCTACGACGAAGTAGAAAAGAAACTAAGGTTATTAGCAAACAAGACCATTATGTCATATGAAAACAGTGTAGCGGACACTATAAACGAAAAGTATAGAGCCGATTCACTTAGGATATTCATATCTTGTTTAAAGAAACCTCTGTGTGATATATTTTTTGTTTCAAAACCATCCAACTATCCATCTGCTCTGGCTTTGGCACAAGAAGTAGACGCTAATAACGAGCAATATGTTTTTGCGAAAGTTTTCGGAAATAAATCTTATTAAAATTCAAACAATGAAAAGGCAAACTCTGCCCAATCTTTCTCTAATCACGAACACAATGTAGGATACAAGAATCCACTTTATTCATAAAAAGACAGAAACAGGTTGGCCCTCGCAGCAGTTCGCGGGTTATCAGAAACCACATGCCAGTGGTACCAACTCTGACCGAAGACGAGTGGAGCCTTATTTAAGCATCCTACGTATCATAGTCATACTGACAGGCCGCAAGGACATATGACGAAACGACTCGCTAATTCTGGGCGATGCACAGGACCAAAAATACAACGTGTAAATCATATTAACGATGGTTATAATCTACCTGCTGATCTAACATATGAAAAAGAAGCGATGAGCTTATTTATTTTTTTTTTTTTTGGGACAAATCCCCCATGTCTTGGATTTCAAAATCAATTGGGGGAAGGAAGCTGAGAAATCGATAAAGGAGCGCCTATATCAAACCACTACCTGAATTAAAAGAAATTATATTAGTTCATCATTCTTTTTCAGTAAAATCAATCCACGGGGTTATCCCTATCAATCACTAATGTGCAGTTAAAAATTTTGGTATAGTTTCCGATTTTTTCATTTTACCTCATCTATTGATTAAAAATCAAACACATTTACTCATGGCAACGGAGAGGAAACCAAGTTATTCATAACTAGACAGGACTTAAATTATCTATAATTTCAGGCTAAGTCGGTACCAAATCATTTGAAAGAAAGATTTGTCTATTCACACCGGAAACGAAGACCCAGTGTACTCGAGATTGTATCCGTATCCTTATGGTTTTTGGGATTTCGTAAATAAAGAAATCCAGGACTTATAACCCAATATGGATAGTAAAGAAAAAGGGTCTTGACCAAACTGGAAAACCCAATGAGAAAACTATCAGCGATAAATATCCGATTCCTGAAATCACGGAAACCTTGCCCAATCAAATTTGTTAACACAGTTGACATGAAATCGGGTTTTCACCAGATACAGCTATCAGAACCAGGTAGCGAAAAAACTTCATTAAAAAAAGAAAATATGAGTTTTGTAGACTGCCCTTCGATCTGAAGAATGCTCCAAGCATTTTTCAGATGGCGACAGATGGTGTGTTAAGAGAACACATCGGGACAAAGTGTTTCGTCTACGTAGACGATGTAATCATATTCTCGAAAGAGCAGCAACAACACTTATAAGATGTAGAATTAGTACTGAGAAGCATATTCGAAGTCAATGTGAGGGTTTCAGCTGAAAAATCAAAATTCTTCCAAACTGAGGTTGAATATTTAGGATTTCTAGTTTTCCAAGGGGGAATTAGAACAAGTCCAGGAAAAAGTCAATAAAACTCAAAATTTTTCCGAGCCTACCAGTGAACAGAAAGAGGCATTCAACACCATAAAAGAAATCCTAACGACTGAAGATGTAACGCTAACATATCCAGATTTTCGGAAACCATTTGATTTAACGACGAATGCATCGTCATATGCTATAGGGCTGTCCTTTAGCAAGGAGGCAGACCTGTCACTATGATCTCCCGCTTTTTATCCGAAAGCGAGGCACATTACGCTACTAATAGGTGGGAGTTGTTGACCATCGTCTGGGGACATCGTCTGAAGAACCGACAAACCGGTAGTTTTCGCAATCAAATAATCGTGGAAGAAGGTGTAGAGCATCAGGTAAGAAATTTTAATATATTCAGAAAAAAGAGAAGTTAACTAATTACATTCCAAATAAACGATGATCTGATCAAACACCTACACGAGTCTGTAAAAACGGATGTAGTAAGCGCACTGTGGTGAGACTTGCTCACTCTGGCACGATTCCAGCATAAATTGGTTGAACTCTTTCCAAATGTGAAGTTTAGACACACGGAGAAGTTAGTTATCGATATATCAGACCCGGTAAATAATGTCGCTAAAATCGTATAAATACCGAATATCGAGGGGTGCCGTTATATGGGGCTATACGAAGACGTGGACCTGCACAGATAATTTTCGGTCATAGGCTGTAGTTTTAATTATGAAATTCAGATATCAAATTTAAAATCGTTCCGGAGAATAATGTGTCTAAAATCATTAAAATACCGAATATCGGGAGGTACCGTTATATGGGTGCTATACGAAGATATGGACCTATACACGTGTGCTACTCAGCACATTAAATATTCCCACAGGTTCTTCACATCTGAGTAGCCAAATATAGTGCAGCAATATCAGCAAAGAGATGCACAGCAACGTCAGTGGAGTCTGATTACCCAAATACGGTACCGCAATGTCAGCAAAGCGGTAGCAGAGCTACGGCTGTGGAGCATAGCGTAGGAAGTTAGATTAAGAAAAGAAAAATACAATGTAACCAGTGGAAGTAATAACACACATAATTAATAAATAATTATAACAGAAACTACAATTAAAATCTCATAATTTATACATTTGAGTAAAATTTTATCAATCTACTTCAATTCGTTCAGAACCCATAGTAAGTTCTACAGACGGATAGACGAACACACAGTGGAGCATAGCGTAGGAAGTTAGATTAAGAAAAGAAAAATTCAATGTAACCAGTGGACAACAACTCATGGAAGTAATAACACACATAATTAATAAATAATTATAATAGAAACTACAATTAAAATCTCATAATTTATACATTTGAGTAAAATTTTATCATTCTACTTCAATTCGTTCAGAACCCATAGTAAGTTCTACAGACGGATAGACGAACACACAGTGGAGCATAGCGTAGGAAGTTAAATTAAGAAAAGAAAAATTCAATGTAACCAGTGGACAACAACTCATGGATGTAATAACACACATAATTAATAAATAATTATAATAGAAACTACAATTAAAATCTCATAATTTACACATTTGAGTAAAATTTTATCAATCTACTTCAATTCGTTCAGAACCTATAGTAAGTTCTACAGACGGATAGACGGACACACAGCGCTAAATCATATAGAATGTTATGCTGATCAAGAATATATATACATTATGGGATCTAAAATATAAATTTCGAGGTGTTACAAACGGAATGACAAACTTAATATACCCTCCATACTATGGTCTAGGGTATAATAACAAGTAAAAAAGCTATTAGTTTGGCCGGGCCGAAAGTTGAATATTTTCCACTATTTGAACGAATTTGGCAATGCTCAAAAACATTAAAATCCGTTAAAAAAGTTGTATTAAAAACTTAAAAATACCGAATGTAGCTATTATATTAGGGTCTATACGACGACATGGACCTGCATAGGTAACTTTTGTCATAAGCCATAACAATATTCAAACGCGAAACTTAAAAAATTGGATTATTATGTATTATCCATTACGAGCTTTGAATGCGAAATTTGAAACACTTTCGGTGAATAATGTCGCTAAAATCGTCAAAAATACCGAATATCGGGAGGTACCGTTATATAGGGGCTATACGAAGACGTGGACCTGCGCAGACAATCTCCTGTCAGAGGCTGTAGCAACCATTACGAACTTCAACTACCAAATTTGAAACAATTCCGCTGTATAATATCGCTAAAATCATCAAAATACCGAATATCGAGAGGTACCGTTGTATGGGGGCTATACAAAGACGTGGACCTGCACAGACACCCTCCTGTCAAAGACTATAGTATCAATTACGAATTTCAAATACCAAATTTGAAACAATTCCGGTGAATAATATAGCGAAAATCATCAAAATAAAGAATATCGTGAGGTACCGTTATATAGGGGCTATACGAAGACGTGGACCTGCGCAGACAATCTCCTGTCATAGGCTGTAGCATCCATTGCGAACATCAAATACAAAATTTTAAAGAATTTTGGAAAATAATGTCGCTAAAATCCACAAAGTACCGAATATCCGGAGGTACCGTTATATGGGGGCTCTACGAAGACGTGGACCTGCACAGACAATTTTTTGTCTTAGGTTGTAGTATTCATTTCAAACTTCAATTACCAAATTTGAAACGATTCCGATGAATAATGTCGATAAAATCGTCAAAAATACCGAATATCGGGAGGTATTATTACCATTTTCAATACCAAAAATCCTGCAAACATAATATACATATGAATACAATTTTATCAATCTACTTAAATTCGTTCGGAAGCTAGAGTGAATTCTACAGACGGATAGATGGACAGACGGAAGGACATCGCTAAATCGGCATAGAGTTTTACGCTAATCAAGAATATATAAACCTTGTGGGGTCTGAAATGTATATTTCGAGATGTTACAAACCGAATGATGAACTTAATATACCCTTCATACTATGGTAAAGGGTATAAAACAAGTAAAAAAGCTGTAAGTTCGCCCGGGCCGGTCTTTGAATACCCTCCACCATTTGGAGCGATCTTGGCAATCTTAAAAAAAATAAAATCCGTTAACAATTCTGTTAAAATCTTAATAATACCGAATGCAGACGTTTACCTGCTTTGGCAATATTTGTCATAAATCATTACAATATTAAAATGCGAAACTTGAATAAAAAATATTCGGTGAATAATGTAGCTAAAATCATGAAAATTTCGAATATAGGGAGGTACCGTTATATTGAGGTTATATAAATAAAATCCATTTAAAATTCTGTTAAAATCTCAAAAATAGCGAAGGTAGCCATATATTAGGGTCTATAGGACGACGTGGCAACTTTTGTCATAAACTATTATAATATTCAAATGCGAAACTTGAAAAAAAGCTGTTTATAATGTAGCTAAAATCATCAAAATACCGAATATAGGGGGGTACCGTTATATGGGGGCTATACGAAGACGTGGACCTGCACAGACAATTTTCGGTAATAGGCTGTAGTATTCATTGCAAACTTCAAATACCAAATTTTAAATAGTTCCGGTAAATAATGTCGCTAAAATCGCAAAAATACCGAATATCGAGGGGTGCCCTTATATGGGGCTATACGAAGACGTGAACCTGCACAGACAATTTTTTGTCATAGGCTGTAGTATCCATTAAGAACTTCAAATACCAAATTTGAAACGATTCCGATGAATAATGTCGATAAAATCGTCAAAAATACCGAATATCAGGAGGTATTATTACCATTTTCAATACCAAAAATCCTGCAAACATAATATACATATGAATACAATTTTATCAATCTACTTAAATTCGTTCGGAAGCTAGAGTGAATTCTACAGAGGGATAGATGGACAGACGGAAGGACATCGCTAAATCGGCATAGAGTTTTACGCTAATCAAGAATATATAAACCTTGTGGGGTCTGAAATGTATATTTCGAGATGTTACAAACGGAATGATGAACTTAATATACCCTCCATACTATGTTGAGATCTGTGAAAAATTTTAGCTTCCTATCTTAATTCGTTTAGACTGTAGCGTGATTACAACAGGCGGACAGACGGACGGACAGGGCTAAATCGTCTTAGAATTTTACGCTGATCAAGAATATATATACTTTGTTGGGTCTAAAATGATTATTTCGATGAGTTACAAACGGAATGACGAACTTAATATACGCTCCATACTATGTATGGTGGAGGGTATAAAAATATATACTATGTATGGTGGAGGTATAAAAATACCGAATATAGGGGGGTACCGTTATATGGGGGCTATACGAAGACGTGGACCTGCACAGACAATTTTCGGTAATAGGCTGTAGTATTCATTGCAAACTTCAAATACCAAATTTTAAATAGTTCCGGTAAATAATGTCGCTAAAATCGCAAAAATACCGAATATCGAGGGGTGCCCTTATATGGGGCTATACGAAGACGTGAACCTGCACAGACAATTTTTGTCATAGGCTGTAGTATCCATTAAGAACATCAATATACCGAATATCGGGAGGTACCGTTATTTGGAGGCTATACGAGGACGTGGACCTGCACAGACACCCTTCTGTCATAGGCTGTAGTATACATTACGAACTTCAAGCTTCAATTTTCTGTCATAGGCTGTAGTATTCATTACGAACTTCAAACACCAAATTTAAAAAAATTCCGTTGAATAATGTCGCTAAAATCATCAAAATACCGTATATCGGGAGGTACCGTTATATGGGGGCTATACCGAAACGTGGACCTACATGGCCCATTTTTAACACCAAAAGTCCTGCAGACATAATATACATTAAAAAAAACATTATCAATCTAATTCAATTCTTTCGGAAGCTGGAGTAATTTCCACAGACGGATAGATGGACAGACGGACGGTCATCTCTAAATCGACATAGAATTTAAGTCTAATCAAGAATATATATATACTTTGTGGGGTCTAAAATGTATATTTCGAGATGTTACAAACGGAATTAGAAACTTAACATTTCCTCCATATTATGGTGGAGGGTATAAAACAAGTAAAAAGCTGTAATTTCGCTCGGGCCGATCTTTGCATACCTTCCACCATTTGGAGCGATTTTGGCAATCTTCAAAAAAATAAAATCCGTTAACAATTCTGTTAAAATCTTAATAATATTGAATGTCTATAGGGTCTATACGACGACGTTTACCTGCATAGGCAACTTTTGTCATAAACCATTACCAACCCTATTCAAATGCGAAACTTGAATAAAAATATTCGGTAAATAATGTAGCTAAAACCATCAAAATTCCGAATATAGGGAGGTACCGTTATATTGGGGGTTATATAAATAAAATCCATTAAAAATTCTGAATGTAGCCGTATATTGTAATTCGGTAATGTCAAACGTACCCAACGGGGATTCTCGAAAATAAATACATTCATACCATGCTGCCTTATTATCTCAAACAGATCGGTAAACATATTTTGACTCCATAAAATTCAACTCAAACATAAATACCATCAAAACTATAAAATCTTGATCAGCTTTCATTTCATATTTTTCATTGTTAAACAGTGGGTGGCTCAGAATCTAAAATAGACAAACCGAATGTCAATGAATGATGTTTGTTATGTAAACGTAAAGGTGGGAATACATAAAGCGTTTAAGTCATCGAGTGGCTTCTTGGAGCCTAGGGCCAAAATCGAACTAAGTCAACCTAAACCTCCTTTGTTCATTTACGAAGAATCCAGCCGATGACTTAAGCCAGCTAAATATGCGCTTTATGTATTTCCGCCCGAAAACCGCAAATGTGTGTCTTTGAATGGGGTTGTCGGTATGCTGCCGTTTTGCGCGGCTATGGCTCGTCGGATGAGGTGTGGTTCTTGCCACTCTGGGACATTTCGGTTGATTCCAACTGTATGAGTTTATTTGTGTGGTAGAGAACCTAGAATATGTCCAACAAACAAAAAAAAAAAAACTATATGACCGTAACATTTACATTGAACTCACCTTTAAAATTTTTATTTATCCAAATATCTTCCTAATTCGAATCAGGTTTTCCCTAGCGGCTATCCGGCGAGGGAAACTGCCCACAGACCGAGATTACTTCTCGCCATGACACCCCTATCCACAGGGTGCCCAATATTTGAACCTTCACTTGTCCCTCTATCTCATCCCTATCACCTTTTTAAAGAGCTTTAAGCTGAAGACATTGTTTTCAGTTTAATTCTACAAATTTATTCATACTCTTGCTTAACAAATGAATTTTAGTAAAAATTATATGAACATCAAGAACAAGGTATTAGCAAACAAAATCAAAAACAAAATACATTATAATAAATGATTTCCTGACTTCATTATTATTCTTTAATCTCTCTCTCTTCTTTTTCAGGCAATCTAATAAAAATTTATTTTTCTTTCTTTTTGTTTCAGGTAATTTCTTTCTTTTTAGGAAATTTATTTTCTTTGAAGGTAATTTGTTTTTTGGTAATTTCTCTCTTTTCAGCAATTTTTTTCTTTTCAGGAAATTTCTGGCGGCTGATAAAAATAATTTTGGCTTTATCTGGAGGTGGCTCTTTCCAATGTGTAAGTTAAAAGTTCAAGTTTGTGGTGGTAGCATTGTAATTATATTCCAAACACACTGCAGAACATTTTAATAATGTTACTTTTATATTTTCAGGAAAAGTCAAACAAGGCAGATCGGGCCCGTACAAATATTCGGCGAACTAGGACAAAACAACGTTCCTAACACTGGTAAGTAGACTCTAAACTTAAACTGCTTGTTTTCCCATCTACTAACTTTTAGTATTTTTCTCTTTTCTTGTTATGCAATGTTCGTGGAATCTAATTGGCTTGCTGTCCGTCCGTCCTGCCGTCCAAGTTGAAGGGTACAAAGTCTATGGGAATTACCAGGGCTTGCCAGAGTGACAAAGCTGCAAATCTGCGCCCCCACGTTGGACTGGATGGTGTTAGAGTGGCTCCCGAGGTTAATTTTAAGATGGTTTCCAAGTTTGTGTTTATATTTTTAAACTTTGTTTAAGATAAGTTGTTTAATTAATTGTTTTTAATTTTTTTAACTCCTTTTATTTTAAGTTTAAAAGCAAAACGAAAATTTAATAAATGCCAAAAAAGTTGAAACAATTCGGGGTTTCGTGTTGGTCTTACTGTTGTCAGTTGGCTGGAGCCGCACATCCAATTTTCTTACAAGTGAAAATCAAAAAGGGCCTATTTTCCTGCAAAAATTTGCCAGGAAATTTCTGTTTGTCATCCATTTTTTCTATTTGTTTTCTTCCCCTTCATCTTGACATTTTTGCACGCGGTTGCAATAAAACAGCTGTTTTTGCAGATGGTTGGCAATATTCTTCTTTTGTTTTATTTATTCATTTTTAAACTTAACCCTCTATAAGACGCACCCCACAAAGCCATCTATCCTGTCGATATCCTTACCCTCAAATGTCAAAATTGGCATCTAAGGTGAAAATCACATATTCGCCATGACATTTAAAGGTTGCGGCAAATTTGTTTCAACCAATCAAAAACGAGGTGTTTGTTTACATTTTATTTTGTGTGCGTCTCGTTGTAAACGAACGTCGCAATAAAAGTTTTTATTGTAAAACATATAAGAGTAAAATAAGTATTAATTTTATTATTGCGATATTTTTTAAACCAAGAAACTTATAACGACTATATTTTACTGGTTTAAACCGAAAGTTTTCCGGAACTGCAAATGGCAAGAGTAGAATTCTTGCACTACTTCCCGTGATGTACTTTGGGAATCTTAGATGTTGAGGCTAACTTAATTCTTAAAGCTACACTCTATTCTAACCTCCTTCCTTCATTTTCTTTTATTTTTTTTACTGGTTTCACTCTAAACTTGCTCTTAAATTATTTGAAATATTATAAAAAGGTTCTTTTGGGGAAGACAACATAAAGAAATTGGTTGTTGCATTCATTTAGGGCGAATTCTTCATTACAACAATTTGTTTTGACATTTAATGGTGCCGTCAGCTGGGCTGATGCGATTACCTAGTACATCTACCTTGGTTGTACGCAATGTGTCTCGCTGTAAGTATTTAGTCAAACCTAAACTGTCAATGAATGAAACTGACTTTTATGAATGGCAACAAGCGTTGGTGTCGTCTTTGTAATTATAATTGGCGGTCGGTAAGTACGTGCTAATCTGTGGGATTTTCGGTGTCGTCGAAAATTGATAGAATAAAGGTAAGTAGAGTGTAAAATCATTTAAGTGGATAAGAAAAAAGGTGTTTTAATTAAACTTTTCGCGTCGTGTAAGTGATAATAAAGTGTTTTGTGTGAGAGAAAAAAATGAATAAAAAACTAACCACGCAATTACAACCAGTGAGTGTGTGTGTGTGAGGAAAAATTGCAAGCCAAGGCGAAGTTTGATGAAGAATATGCAAAAAAAATGAAAATATATATTAGACTATTTTTTATGAAAAGAAATAAGTAAATGGCAAAAGTTAATTTGGAAGAAACAAACCATGGGAATATTCCTTACCTCCGAAAGCTAACGGAACAAATTATATGCATGTGTACGTCTGTGTGGAAAAATTGCAAGGCAATTATGTTGCGAAGTTTCATGAAGAGTATGCAAAAAATGAAAATATATATTAGACTATTTTTTATGAAAAGAAATAAGTAAATGGCAACAATTAATTTGGAAGAAAAAAAGCATGAGAATATTCCTAACCTTCGAAAGCTAACGGAAAAAATTATATGCATGCGTATGTGTGTGTGTGTGGCGCAACTTAGTGGCAGAATGAATGAGATGCATTTGCAATAGGTAATAGAAAGAATACACTCGTTCAAAAACGTGGTTACGTCGAAAACTAATAATTTTAAAAAGGAAGTGAGTGAGTTATGTGGGGGAAAAAAAAGAGGAAGAAAAAAAGGAGGATAAAGAAAAAGGAAAGAAGAAGAGAAAAATCAAAATATTGTGAATATCGAAACCAGAAATGAAAATAGAAAAAGAAATAATAAAAAATTTACTTTAAAGCTGGTGATGGAAGTGAAAAATGGAAAAATAATCGTGAAAAATTAAAACCTATAAAAATTACTAAAAACATTGAAACAATGTGAATGGAAATGGAAATCGGTGAGTTTGTAAATTATATACATACATATACTCGTATCGCAGACTAATTCAAAATATATCTTTGTTTGACTTACGTTTCTACTATTTTTTTTATGGTTTCTGATACGGTTGAGAAATTGTTGTCCAGGAGCAATTTCACTTTAGTCCCCGTATTTCGCTAGAAATTCAGGTTAATTCATTCTGAGCGAACCACAAGTATAGTACAATAAACTTACTAACGACTTCCTATATTCTAATAACAAAATATTCTTGAAAACCTTCAGTGTAAAATTGAATGTTTAAAATTTTCATAACTGTGAATAAGGTAATACTCAAAAGAACGAGCTTAGAACGAGCAAATTTAAAATCCAATATTATAAGCTTTTTCTAAACTATTCTACTCTTTAAAATTTTAAAATGTTTTAAATGTGGGCTAAATGTAATCAAAGTTGAGGATATTACTGTTTCAAATCCTTGGCGTGGAAAATACCAATAGGATTACCTTTAAGATCTTCGACCTCATAAAAGCAAATTCCCAAAAGGTTTAACTATCCGACATCTAAAAATTTCTTATCAAGTATGGTATTGTAGTTATTTTAAAAATTGCTCTGTTTAAAACTTCTACGGAAAACCTCTTGTCCTGGAATGAATTTGACTTGGCGACTCCGCATATTATACGATTTCTCATTTCTTAGGTAGGCTTGGTGTAGACTATTTCGGATCTTTTCCCTAAATAAATCTTGCTTCACGATATTCGCAGTTATTCTGGCTTCTGGGTCATTGAGAAGCTCTAATTTTCGGGCTAGTTGGTAGAAGCTACCATGAGTTACAATATTTACTCCAAATAGAGCAAAGTACGAAGCGACCCCAATCGAGTTATGCACGGAAGACCTAAGAGAGCATTCTATTTCTGGCAAATTTTTGTCCCAATTTGTGTGATCATCTCCTAGGAATGATCGAATGGCTGCCAAAATTGACTGATTCACTATCTCAGAAGCATTCGCTTGAGGTGAGTGAATGCAGGCCTAATGTGATATATCCCAAAATTCTTCGTCAAATCGGCGAATTCTTTGCTGGTAAATTGTTTACCATTATCAGATATAATTGTGTACCGAATTTATAAAACACAATGGTGGCAAGTCGGCTATAAACCTTCGATACCACCCTGCTGTCCCCATAAAACTCCTTACTTGCTTCGCACTTCCTGGATACTAAAATTGCATAATAGTCTCCACTTTTGCCGGAGCAGATTTTAACTGGCCACCTCCAACTATGTAACCTAAGTACTTAAGTTCCTTGAAGCAGAACTTCGACTTGGTCACATTTATAGTGAGCCCAGCTCTAGCCAAACAATCTGCCACCTGCTCTAACAACCTCAGGTGAGTGTCGAAGTCTGGCGAAACTACCAAAAGATCATCCAAGTAGACGAAAACTCTGTCACGTAGTGCACCAGGGATCACCTTATCCATTAGACGGCATAACCTTTGGGCTGCATTGCATAGACCAAAGGGCATGGCCGTGAAATGCACCGTGAAAGCAGTTTTCTCTCTACTTGAAAGATCCAATGGAATTTGCCAGAAAGCATCCTTCAGGTCGACACTGGATATGAAGTAGGTACCCCCCAGCCGACTGAGCAGACCCTCTATATGTGGCAATGGATAGGCATCCTTGACCGTCAGTACGTTGGGTTTGCGAGCGTCCAGGCACAAACGGTTCTTGTCACCCTTTCGGACTAGAGTAACCGGATGACTCCATGGACTCTCGCTCTCCTCAATCACACCTAGGTCTAGCATTCTGTCCACTTCCGCAAACATAAGCTTCTGCACAGCCGAGGATATGGGGTAATGCCTATCTTTCACTGGAGTTGCTTCGCGGGTGTACATTGAATGGACCTCAGCTTTAGTTTTTCCCCAAGCCATATTTCGTAAAGCATGGGCATTTGTCCTTCACCAATTGCAAACGGATACATTGCTCATCGGACAATGTATGAGTTTTTACATAATTGATCTCCACGGCACCGCTGGGACTCTTTTGATGGAGGGACAAACCGTCAACCTGAGCAAACAAATGGAAACTTCCCATGAAGTCTACCCCTAAAAACAATTCATGGCTCAGCGATGGCACCAGTTAGAATGGGTTTGTCTGTTAAAAAGAACATTAGTTGTTACCCTTCCCACTATATTGTGAGGACTGCCATCAGCCGTTTTGATGAATGAATGGAACTGACCGATTGTTAGTCATGCTCTTTCAACAAAGCTGAGGAAGTTCTTTCCCAAACAAGAAACTGCTGCTCTGCTATCTAATAAGCCCTCTATTTCCCGGCCATTAATACACAGTTTCGTATATAGCCGGGTATCATCACCTTCATACAAGGTTGCTGAGGCTATCTCCCTACGTAAACGCTTTCTCCTCTTATACCTCTCCCGAGCCTTCTTTATTTTATTCGAAACTTCTCCGAAGATTCTCGCTCTGGCTTCATTGTATTCTTGGATACTGATATGGAGCGGTTGAAGCTCCCTCAACTTTACTTTTGAATCTGACTCTGACATCAATTGGCTCAAATTCACTTTCTTTAAAGTTATTACCTTATCGCTACAAGTTAACCTATTTGTTTTTGCTGGGCTTAGACTGGAGTTGACCTCACCTACCCAGACTGAGGTGGGTTCTTGGGACGGTTTCCCTGACACCTAGTGCAATCTGGAACGGTAACACCCTCCTGGCCACATCTATAACAAAATATCTTCCTGGGCTCTCTCCATCTAGCTGTGTCTCATCACTCCACAGTTCCAGCATCTATATCTAGATGTAACGCCTATTGCATCTACTTCCACTTTCGCTGAAAATTCTTTTTTTACTGCCAATCAAGCTCATGCACCCTCTGGGGCACGGCATATCTCTGCTGCCTATGGCTCGCAATTAAGGACTCAGCTCGTTTCACCTGCCTATAGAACTCCCCTAAATCTTGAATTTGCGCCGAAAATATCATTTGGACAAGGGCTGGCTTAAGATTTCCTCTTATAATTTCAACCATCGCTTGCTCTTTATAAGGCGTCTCTTGCTGGGTACGGAGTTTAAGCACGGCATTGTAGAATTCATCAAAGGTCTCCTGCGGTAACTGTCGCCGGTTAAGGATCTGCATTTGGATTTGAAATTCATTTTCAAAGCGCTGGTATTGCATCAAGAGTGCCCTCTCTATCTCGCGCCACGTCCGAAGCGGCATGAACTTCCTGCTATTCCAGTACCAATCTAAAGCTGGTGGGTCTTACATCTGGTGAAACTTGGTTAGGAACTCCTCCTCGGGACAATTATAGTCTTTCATGAGCGCTCCTACTCGAAAAATGAATTCCTGGACATTCATTGTCTCTGCAGGCAGATTTCCTGGCTGCCGAAGGTTATAGCTGTTCGGAAATCTTGGAAATGGGACATTTGGTGGAGGTACTACAAGATTTGGTGGTGGCTGGTTGAATGCAGATATTGGTACACCTGTTACAGGTTGATGTGGGTTTGCCATCGGAACTGGAGGATAACCAAAATTATATTGTTGAGACAATGGCGGTGGATGTCCCATGGCTACATGCGATTGTTCCGCTCTCAATCCTGATTCCAACGCTGCTGAAGTGACAATGGCTGACTCCAACGAGGAGCGGTCCTGTGCCTTCGTCGTTGCTTGCATCGTCAAGTGGGATGGTGGAAACAAATTGTTTCCTGAATCGTTACCGATCATCAAAGAACGCCTGGTGGCTTCGGCAATACGAGGTATAAATGCTCTCAACCTCTCTTCTTCTTGCTGATGATACTGCAGTTGTGACAAGACGGTGGCCGAGTTGATGATCTCTTTGACCCCTGCACTGACTACTGGATCTGCTGGCGGAACCCCAGTTCTGCTCTGCAGCTGCTGCAACCCTGTCAACACGCTGTAAGTTGGAGATGCAACGCTTCCATGCGACCAATATGAGGTGTTGAAGGAGTTGGAGGCTTCTTGTACGCCGGAGGGAATTGGTGGCGCAGCTAATGACGAGGCGGAAGTTGCTGGTATGTTCAGGTCTGACGGAGGAGCGTTTGTAGCCCCTGTAAAGACACTATGAGTGGTAAGGGGTACATTATGAGCGGTTGTCATAATATTTGATGTGGAAGTTAGAATGCTGGTGGCTGTAGTAGTGGCATTGCTAACAGTTATAGCCGAGGTGGTGAGTACTGCCCCACTTTGCCCTGGTCTGCATATTACTATCTCTTTCAACTGATTCCAGAATAAGAAATAATAACTCAAAATTGTTTTCAAAACAATTAGGAAATAAGTAACTCAATATATCTCATTGAAGAACTACAAGGGCAATTTCAAAGTATCTTAATCATCAATATCAATACTTCAAGAATAATCCAAAACAATAATAACAATAAGTCAATTATTGACTAAAGGAACTAATCAAATTCAATGTAATAACATGTATTTAACTTCTTCAACCTTCTTCTCTTTCCAGATACTTCGCAATCAAATTATCATAAAAAAACTACCTTGGAGTAGAATTATTGCGGCAATAAAACTGATATTCTCGTAGTTAGGTGGTGGGATAATAGATAAAAACAACGGTAAGTGAAAGTCAAATTCCTGATTCATTAGGAGTATTTCAATAAAAGTGCTCTACACTTTCAATACAGGGTTATGGTGAGTTCGGGTTATTGTTCAAAACAAAGATTAATGAAAAATGGAATAAGACGCAGATACAAACATCCCTGAAGCTGTTCTATTGCAATACGACCCTGACCTGGAGCCAAAAACGTCGCAGACCAATCAATGGAACTCACTTGAATGGCCGTGCTTTAAATCTACTCTTATCAGTCTTTGGAAGGAGTTCGGCGCTACCTTGATTCCGTAAGGAAGACGTTTAAAGCTAAATGATCTTTCATTCGTGGAGAATGATGTTATATCCATAGACTTCCCCTTTTAATTCTATTTGATGAAATCCAGACAGGAAAAATATTTTGCTCGACCTAGTTGGTCTAATATATCTTCGATTCTTGGTAGTGGATATTTGTCCGCTATTAAACTTTTATTAATTTGTCTGTAGTCTACAACTAGTCGCCATCTCTTTGCTAAGTTACCTGGAATGGATTTCTTTGGGACTAATAATACCGGACTGTTGTAACATTATGGCTCTATAATATCATCTTGTATTAATTTGTCAACCTGAGCTTTGATTTCCTGTTTTTGACTATATGGATTTCTATAATTTATTATATGAACAGGGGTATCATCTTTTACTCCGAACTCTTGTTTATAAAATTATTCGTTGAGATTTTATCGGTGTCCAAAGCAAAAATGTCGGAGAATTCAGTACATAAGTCACTTAAAAGTTTTTTTTGCAAAATCAGGAAATTTTTTTGTTAGCCTTTTCAATATTTGTTCACTACCATCGTCCCGGGGGCGTTGTTTCCGCATAAAAGTATAATTGGATATGTTTTCCGTTATAATGTGACATTTTTTAGTAAAGGTATATATTCTTTTTATTGCTTGAATATATACGAACCAGAACAGAAAAAAAATAGATATTTTACACAGCAAAACACAGTCTAAACCTTATCAAGACCGTTTCCGATTGAAGCAGAACTGATATAATTTGTTCTCAATACCCTTGTATGCAACTGGTAAAGTGTTACCAGTAGTTGCGTGACTAGTAAAGCAATAATTGTAATAAAATAAACATTAGCATGCTCAACCTTAAGCACAATGTCATTTATGTGGGGTGCGTCTTATAGAGGGTTAAGTTTAAAAATGAAAAAATAGAAAAGAAGAGGAAGAATATTGCCAACCATCTGCAAAAACAGCTGTTTTATTGCAACCGTATGCAAAAATGTCAAGATGAAGGGAATGAAAACTAAAAGAAAAGAAGGATGACAAACAGAAATTTCCTATACAAATTTTTGCAGGAAAATTTGATTTTCACTTGTAAGAAGATTGGATGTGCGGCTCCAGCCAACCCACAACAGTAAGACCAACACGAAAACCCGAAGTGTTTTAATTTTTTTGGCATTTATTAAATTTTCGTTTTGCTTTAAAACTTAAAATAAAAGGAGTTAAAAAAAATTAAAAACAATTAATTAAACAACTTAACTTAAACAAAGTTTAAAAATTTAAACACAAACTTGGAAACCATCTTAAAATTAACCTCGGGAGCCACTCTAACACCATCCAGTCCAACGTGGGGGCGCAGATTTGCAGCTTTGTCACTCTGGCAAGCCCTGGTAATTCCCATAGACTTTGTACCCTTCAACTTGGACAGAGGGACGGACGCACAGCAAGCCAATTAGATTCCACGAAAATTGCATAGCAAGACAATAGTAAAAGTTAGTTGAAAGGAAAACAAGCAGTTTAAGATTAGAGTCTACTTACGACATTGGGTACAGAATTTCACTCAGGGTTGAGCTCAAGCCAGTGTTAGGAACGTTGTTTTGTCCTTGTTCGCCGAATATTTGTACGGGCCCGATATGCCTTGTTTGACTTTTCCTGAAAATATAAAAGTAACATTATTAAAATGTTCTGCAGTGTGTTTGGAATATAAATACAATGCTGCCACCACAAACTTGAACTTTTAACTTACACATTGGGAAGAACCGCCTCCAGATAAAGCCAAAATTATCTTTATCAGCCGCCAGAAATTTCCTGAAAAGAAAAAAAAATGCTGAAAAGAAATTTCCTGAAAAGAGGGAAATAACCTGAAAACAAATTACCTGCAAAGAAAATAAATTTCATAAAAAGAAAGAAATTACCTGAAACAAAAAGAAAGAAAAATAAATTATTATTAGATTGCCTGAAAAAGAAGAGAGAGAGAGATTAAAGAATAATAATGAATTAATGAGATCAAGAAATCATTTTTTATAATGTATTTTGTTTTTGATTTTGTTTGCTAATACCTTGTTCTTGATGTTCATATAATTTTTACTAAAATTCATTTGTTAAGCAAAAGTATGAATAAATTTGTAGAATTAAACTGAAAACAATGTCTTCGGCTTAAAGCTCTTTAAAAAGGTGGTAGGGATGAGATAGAGGGGCAAGTGAAGGTTCGAATATGGGGCACCTTGTGGATAGGGGTGTCATGGCGAGAAGTAATCTAGCAGGGAAACCGAAATGTCCAAGAGTGGCAAAAACCACACCTCATCCAACGAGCCATAGCCGCGCAAAACGCCAGCATACCGGCAACACCATTCAAAGACACACATTTGCGGTTTTCCGTTTACATAACAAACACCGGTTGTTACAAAATGAGGCTCAGAACGTGGGCCTGAAATATGTCTGTTTAGTTCCAATAGTTTTTAGGAATAGATTGGTTTTCTTCTCGTGAGTTTGCGATAAGTCCCGTACAGGTAACTCAAGAGTCCCTGACGCGTTGCTTCATCTGAGATCCGGTAAGAAACAGTCTGTCTTTGATTAGTCGCTATGAAGCGGTTAAATTTTCACTAGTGTCTTAGTAGTTACAGGATTACCCATATTCGACGGACCCATGTTTTTATACCCTCCACCAAAAAAGTATGGAGGGTGTATTAAATTCGTCATTCCGTTTGTAACTCATCGAAATAATCATTTTAGACCCAACAAAGTATATATATTCTCCGTCTCCGTCCGTCCGTCTGTTGTAACCACGCTACAGTCTGAACGAATTAAGATAGGAAAACTATAACGGTACCCCCGATATTCGGTATTTTGATTATGTTAGCCACATTTTTCAATGGAATTGTCTGAAAATCCACACAAGTAGTTCCTTGAGGGTACTTTATACCTTGGCAGAGAATTATCTATATAGGTCCACAGTATCGTATAGCCTCCATATAACGGTACCCACCGGTATTCGGGTGAAGAATTCACTTTTAACCCCAAGAATACTCCAGTACCCCGATTTCAATAAATAATTTTGCATTACTACCGATGCAAATATGCATGCGGTTCCATTCTCAGCCAAGAGCATAAGTGTGTACAATTACCGTGGCATATGCATCAAGATCCTTCACCAAAGGTGAAACCAACAAATCTGTAATTGAATAAGAACTCGCAGCAGTACATTGGGAAATAAAATACTTCAGACCATACACATATGGTACGAAATTTGTGATCACCGCCCATTGACCTACTTGTTCTCTTTGAAGAGTCCATCTTCAAAATTAACCCGGATGAGATTAGACCTAGAAGAATATGACTTTGAAATACAGTATATAAATGGAAAGGACAACTGTGAAGCCGATGCCCTATCCAGAATTGATTTTGATCTTATTCATATCATGTTAAGAATATAAGGAAACCCTATATGGTAGGAACGCGTCCGAAATCAAAGAAAGACCAAACACAAAAAGATAAAGAAATTAACAAGCGTGTCAGACATTCGAGGGTCTACGAATCAGAATGTCTATATATATTATTATATACTATATTTTCATAGACACTGGCCAGTTATCAATGTTTTATATTAGTATTAAAATTTATTGTATGCATAGGCTAAATTTATACGTACGTATATTTTAGAGCAGGGTTATAATTAAGAGACAGTAAAAAATAATATTTTCAATATTTTTGTTCTTTATTATAGTTATTGCTTAATATATTGAACAATTTTAATCACTTTTTATATACTTCAATACTTTTTCTGTCCGACAATGACAGTGAGCATTTCCCATTAGAATCAATATTTTCGACCTTGTAGGGGCCTTTGAATAATTGTTCCAGTTTATGGACGCCATTATTCTCTACTAGCGCTAAATACCCTATTTGTACGTGTAAAGGGTTGGCTATTTTGTCATATTGCAATTTATTGCAAAATTTTGATTTAGTAATCATTTTGGCTGCTCGTTGTCTTGCCATTTGGTGTCTGTACTTCACTTCTTTTTCATAAGAGTCAGCATTATAAAGCGGATTTACAGTGTTCAGGGCAAGAGAATCAATTCAATAACCATGGACTCTTGATGAAGTAGTATTAAAACAGTATGTAAAATTTTTAAGCCATTCGTCCCAATCCGTTCGTTCTAAGGTAATCAATCTTTACATTTTCTAAAGTTGTTCTCCCATATTTAAGGGTACACTTTGGAGTTGCACCAGAGAGAGAGAGAAATCTTTAGGCGAACCCTTTTCTTTACCTCATTTGCATTTAGTGATTCGTAGACCCTAGAATGTCTGACACGCTTGTTAATTTTTTTATCTTTTTGTGTTTGGTCTTTCTTTGATTTCGGCCGCGTTGCTACCATATAGAGTCTCCTTATATTCTTAATATGATCAAAATCAACTATAGATAGGGCATCGGTGGTGATTACTTCTCAGCAAAAATTTTGTACCATATGTGTATGGTCTTAAGTATTTTATTTCGCAACGTACTGCTGCGAGTTCTTATACAATTACAGATTGTTTGCTTTCACCTTTGGTGAAGGATCTTGATGCATATGCAACGGTAATTTTACACACTTATGCTCTTGTCTGAGAATGGAACCGCATGCATATTTACTTGCATCGGTAGTAATGCAAAATTGTTTATTGAAATCGGGGTACTGGAGTATTCTTGGGGTTAAAAGAGAATTCTTCAAATACTCAAAGCACTTTTGGCATTTTTCAGTCCAAATAATCTTTACATTTTTCCCAGCTAGTTTTGTTAATGGCAGGGAGTATTCTGTAAAATTCGGTATAAATCTTCTGTAGTAATTACAAAATGCAAGAAATCTTTTAGTTTCGTCTGCGCTTTTTGGGGTAGGATATGCTTGGATGGTATCATATTTTGAGTTATCGGGAAGAATTCCCTTGTGAGTGCATTTATGACCCAAAAAGATCACTTAATGTCTGAAAAAATACACTTTTCAGGATGCAGCTTCAGATTATATTTTTTTATGGTTCTTAAAAATTAAATTGTGTTTTTATGAAATGAAATGAAAATATATAACGATAGTTGGTTTTCAAATGTTGTGATGCTTAAATTTCATTTTAAGTGATTTAAGATATTTTTTTTTTCATTATTATTTTGTATAGTATATATATATAAAATGAAAAAAAATAATAATGAAAAAAAAACATCTTAAATCACTTAAAATGAAATTTAAGCATCACAACATTTGAAAACCAACTATCTTTATATATTTCATAAAAACACTATTTAATTTTTAAGAACCATAAATTAGGTTTTAAAAATATCGCTTAAGTCAAAAAAAATTTTATATTTTTCGTTGTCCTTATATAATATTGTTGTTTACTATAAAATATATTATAGAACAAAAATTGTAACCATTTTTCAAAAGTAACGTTAAATATAGTTGTAAGCATTAGTCTCTATACAAAAGAAACAAATATGATAGTCTTGTAAACATTAAAATAAATTTTGAAATTAACCAGAACTAACTAACTTTGAATGAAGCCAGCACTGACTGTTAATTGCAAATTTATATGAATAACTAATAATTCTTTAAATTCAACTAAGAATAATCATTTTAAACCGTTGATTATTCTTTGTTAAAAAGAGTCAAAAACAGGAAATAAAAGCTCAGGTTGACAAATTAATACAAGATGATATTATAGTGGCATAATTTTCATGTTACAACAGTCCGGTATTATTAGTCCCAAAGAAATCCATTCCAGGTAACCTAGCAAAGAGATGGCGACTAGTTGTAGACTAAAGACAAATTAATAAAAGTTTAATAGCGGACAAATATCCACTACCAAGAATCGAAGATATATTAGACCAACTAGGTCGAGCAAAATATTTTTCCTGTCTGGATTTCATCAAATAGAATTAAAAGGGGAGTCTATGGATATAACATCATTCTCCACGAATGAAAGATCATTTAGCTTTAAACGTCTTCCTTACGGAATCAAGGTAGCGCCGAACTCCTTCCAAAGACTGCGTTTTCTGGTCTTACGCCTGAACAGGCATTTCTGTATATTGACGATCTCATCGTAATTGGATGCTCAGAAAAATATATGATTCAAAATCTGAGGGATGTCTTCAAGACGTGCAGAAATTATAATCTGAAGCTGCATCCTGAAAAGTGTATCTTTTTCAGACATGAAGTAATCTTTTTGGGTCATAAATGCGATGACAAGGGAATTCTTCCCGATAACTTAAAATATGATACCATCCAAGCTGATCCTACACCAAAAATCGCAGACGAAACTAACAGATTTGTTGCATTTTGTAATTATATAGAAGATTTATACCGAATTTTACAGAATACTCCCTGTCATTAACAAAACTAACTAGGAAAAATGCAAAGATTATTTGGACTGAAGAATGCCAAAAGTGCTTTGAGTATTTGAAGAATTCACTTTTAACCCCAAGAATACACCAGTACCCCGATTTCAATAAACAATTTTTGCATTACTACCGATGCAAGTAAATATGCATGCGGTTCTGTTCTCAGCCAAGAACATAAGTGTGTACAATTACCGTGGCATATGCATCAAGATCCATCACCAAAGGTGAAACCAACAAATCTGTAATTGAATAAGAACTCGCAGCAGTACGTTTGGAAATAAAATACTTCAGATCATACACATATGGTACAAAATTTTTGCTGAGAAGTGATCACCGCCCATTGACCTACTTGTACTCTTTGAAGAATCCATCTTCAAAATTAACCCGGATGAGATTAGACCTAGAAGAATTTGACTTTGAAATACAGTATATAAAAGGAAAGGACAACTGTGGAGCCGATGCTCTATCCAGAATTGATTTTGATCTTATTCATATCATCTTAAGAATATAAGGAGTGGCAACGCGGCCGAAATCAAAGAAAGACCAAACACAAAAAGATAAAAAAATTAACAAGCATGTCAGACATTCTAGAGTCTACGAATCACTCAATGCAAAGGAGGTAAAGAAAAGTGTTCGCCTAAAGATTTCTCTCTCTCTCTGGTGCAACTCCAAAGTGTACCCTTAAATATGGGGGAACAACTTTAAAAAATGTAAAGATTGATTACCTTAGAACGAGCGGATTTGGACGAATGGCTTAAATATTTTACATACTGTTTTAATACTACTTCATCAACACTCCATGGTTATTGAATTGATTCTCTTGCCCTAAACACTGTAGATCCGCTTTATAATGCTGACTCTTATGAAATAGAAGTGAAGTACAGACACCAAATGGCAAGGCAACGAGCAGCCAAAATGAATACTAAATCAAAATATTCCAATAAATTGCAATATGACAAAATAGCCAACCCTTTACATGTACAAATAGGGGATTTAGTGCTAGTAGAGAATAATGGCGGCCATAAACTGGATCAATTATTCAAAAGCCACTACACTGTCGAAAATATCGATTCTAATGGGAATTGTTCACTGTCTCTGTCGGACAGAAAAAGTATTGAAGTACATAAAGACTGATTAAAATTGTTCAATACATTAAGCAGAAACTATAATAAAGAACAAAAATATTGAAAATATTATTTTTTTACTGCCTCTTAAATATAACTCTGCTCTAAAATATACGTACGTATAAATTTAGCATATGCATACAATAAATTTTTATACTTATATAAAACATAGATAACTGGCCGGTATCTATTAAAATATTATAATATAATATATAATAATAATATATATAGACATACTTTAGAGCAATTAAATAATATATATATATATACACTAAATTTTGAAATTAACCAGAACTAATTAACTTTAAATGAAGCCAGCACTGACTGTTAATTGCAAATTTATATGAATAACTAATAAGACATTAATTCTTTATATTCAACTAAAAATAATCAATTTAAATCGTTGATTATTCTTTGTTAAAAAGGGAGGTGTAGTGTGTTTGATTCAAGCATGTTGTCATACCTTCCGTACGACAACGTATCATACTGGTTGACACATTTGTCCAAGTTGGCTTACCTTCTGTATCCAGCTAATAGTATGCTTTTACTCATTATGTAACTTTACACACTCACTTTATTAAGATAGTAAGCATGCATACCTACTAAGCGTTTCCCACGCTTACTTTATTTTTCGTTTAGCTTAAGTTAATTTGGGTATGATAATATTAGAACAGTTCTAATTTGATCAAAGCAAGGTGAAGTCGAGTTTAGCTTTAGGCTTCCACAATAAAACCAAAACAGCTTTCATTTCAATACCCTCCACCATTTGGAACGAAAAGCAATAAAATCCGTTGAAAATTCTGTTAAATTTTTAAAAATACCTATTGTAGCCCTTATATTAGGGTCTATACGATGACATGGACCTGCACAGGTAACTTTTGTCATAAGCCATTACAATATTTAAATGCGAAACTTAAGAAAACGGAGAATAAATTGGCTAAAATCGTCAAAATACCGAATATCGGACTGTACGGAGACGTGGACCTGCACAGACAATTTTTAGTCGTAGGCTGTAGTATCCATTACGAACTGCCAATACCAAATTTGAAACAATTCCGGTGAATAATGTCGTCTATACGATGACGCTTACCAGCATAGGCAACTTTTGTCATAAACCATAACAATATTCAAATGCGAAACTTAAAAGAAATCGGTGAATAATAGAGCTAAAATCATGCATGAAAATAGTGCTCAAATCAGGAACACATTTTGGGGGGAATACGTAAGGAAAATGTTGAAGACTGTCTCAACACTTAGAAAGGATAACCGACTATGAAGACACTAGGTTAGATGGTCGCCTCATATGTATTTCCACTCAGCGGATACAAGAATTTGAAATAATCAATATTGAATGAGATCGCGACTGACTGCAAAAATTTAACTTCAAGACTAATGGGGTGTTTGGAAATATTTATACATCAGTTTAAGCTCCTTCGTCGTAGGCTGGCTAAAAAAGGTAGTAAGCAAGAGCTACAGGTGTTTCAGAGCGGAGCCGAGGAATTTGCACCGACTAATGGGAAACTTTCAAGGGGCTAGAGGACATCCCCATTTTTAAATAGAGGAATTGATATTCTGGGAAAACGAAATGAAAGAAAACGGTCGGATAAAGCCTATGTGTGCGTATTTGTATGTTTTGCGACAAAGCCTGTTCAATTGGATGTGGAGTCTGATTTAACAGCAACCTCATTTATAGGGGCTTTGAAACGATTTGTGGCCAGAAGGGGCTGTTCCCTGAAAACTTATTCGGACAATGATACAAATTATATAGGCGCTGTCGGACAATGATACAAATTATATAGGCGCTGTCAATATCTTAAATGAAGTGTATGAGTTATTCAACATCAGTCAGCTAACGAAAGATCTGGACGATTATTGCACACAAAGAGACATAGAGTGGGTTTATATTCCGGCTAGGTCTTCTCATGTAGGAGGGTTATGAGAAAGTTGTGGTATATATCTGTCAAACGACATCTATATAGAGGAGCGAAAGGGATCATGACGTTTGAGGAAATGTGCACAATCATGGCGCATATAGTATCCGTGTTCAATTTTCCTCCGTTAACGCCATTGTCCCGCGATCCGAAAGATTTCAGTGCTCTGACGCCAGCTCATTTTTTGCTAAGGGAATGCATTTCAATATTTCCCGACTCGGAGAAGAATTAAAGTTACAAAGGGTTGCGTGAACATTGGAAATACGACAAACAAAGATTGGGGAATTTTTGGAGAAGTGGTCAAATGATTATTTGTCAGAGCTTCGAAAGAGATATAAGTGTGCTGATAAATGTGAAAACCAGGAACTCTGGTTTTAGTGAAAGAAAATAATTATCCTCCCTTTATTTGAGGCTGGGGAGGATTCTAAAATGAGTTCGGATGGATTGTGCCGTACGATAGACGTAAGAAAAAGCAATGGGGAATCGAAAGGATCGATCCACAATGTTTGTCCTATCTTCAACAAAGATATTGAAAAGGGACGCTTAAAAAAATCAAAAGCAGAGAAAATCAAGAAATGAAAATCAAGAATAAAGAATTGCAAAATAAAAAATAAGAATTAGATTTTTGTTGTTTTATATATGCGGTGATTTATTAGTGCTAGTAGATGTAAAGTAGATAGATAGGGCTTGAGTGTTCTTCAAGGAAGTGGCTGCTTTTGGTCTATAGAAAACTTCATCGTGATATAAAGGTGTTCGACAAGGCAATGCAGAAATTTAGCGCAGATATAGAAGGGATGCCACAGACGAAAGTATTAACTGGCATCCTGCAATTGTAAGAAGCTCATGACCGCTTAACGAACCAGCATGACTTGATAATGTCATCAACACCGGTGCGGAGATCAGTGTTGTCATTTGTTGGAGGTGTATTTCACTCGTTGTTTGTTCTGATCGATAAAGATCATGCCGACAATCTGGTGGAGAAAATTATTATGGTTTCTTACAACCAAAAAAATTGTAATTGAATAATTAAATAAGTAGACATCTCCTCAAGAGATTGCGAAAAACATCCTTAAGGAGCAAAATAATGCTGTGTTCAAAGGTATTGAAAGACTAAGCGATGCTTTCTTAAATGTTTAGAAGGAATTAAGAGTGCTAGAAAAGCGAGGCCAACTTGTAGCACGGATAACCAAACTTCAAATTCCACCAGAAAACTTCAACAATTGGAAAGACATTTCATTTACCAACAGAATCTTCAATCGAACTCGCAAAGATTGCCGAAGTAGCAACCAAAACGGCTAAACAATATGTGCTATTCAACATACGATTCGCTGATCAATATTGATTAATTCACCGCAAACGCGATCCATTCATACCCACTAATGTTAAAATTGTTAAGCCGTGCAGCTGAAAATTAAAAACAGCTTACTAATTCTCGATGGTATAAAGTGTCTTAATGCGAAGATATCTTGCTCGTGAAACCATGTGCCATTCCAGATAGTTGGGAATTCGCAATTATCAAGTGTGATGGCAACCGACAAAAAATTGAAATTCGAGGCCAGGGGTTATTGAAAATGGACCCGGGTTGTACGCTTGAGACTGAAGAAATGAAGAGAGTCAGTTCCCGTTTGACATCGAACATGCGATCTTTTTCGACATCAACCATATATAGGTTCCATGATTGACCACGTATCTTCCAGTTCCAGTTATGTTTTCATAAAGAGACTCCAAGTCGACCACTTTTCGGAGCCGACCAGCTTGTCCGTTTCATTAATTAATCCGAATTCATTGCTGCATACATTTCTGAAAAGCGAACGAAACAAACATTTAATTTTTTCAATCGTTTTCTACTCCAAACAAAATCAAGAACATTTCAATGCCAGAAGTTTTACAACTTTTTATTTCACCATAATAAAAGAAAATTATAACTTTACCGGCGGCAGCACTCCGTATTTGCAACTTAACCCTCACTGTAATATTTTTACTTTGGGTAATTAATTTAAAAACAGAATGTGAAGGTGAAAAGAAAAAGAAGAATATGATGAAATTTAAGATAAATTTGATTAAATTCCAACAACAAACACCTGAAATTCGGCTCGAACTGGACATATGCAAATACGAATTGTGGGTATTCTCGCTAGAATAAATGGTGTATAAGGAATGCAATGAGCCCCAAACATATGCTAATGACCTGCATTGAAAATAGCTCCGAAATAAAAGAAAAGAAAAACGCAATGGCTTCGAATTTCCAAAATCCCAGTTACGGTTTTGAGTCTGAATAGAATTTCCTTAAAGTTTATACTTTGAACTCCCAATAGATACCATCAGCTGTAACAAAAAATTGTCCGTGTAGGTTCATTTTTTAAAACTTCATCAAAAACGTTCGTTTGTGTTAAGCTTTCTATCTAAAATTATGATCATGTGGCCTACATGGGGTCTAAAGTATTACAAAAAATTAGTAAAGGGAGCTATTGCTATTTGAAATCTTCAGCCAACACAAAATAGCAGCGAGCGGCTGCAAAAAATTTAAATCGGCCCTATCATCAAAATACCTCAGCACCAAAATAGCAGCACGGCAGCTACTGCTTAGCAAGGTTTTCAGCCAGCAAAAACAAATATTTATTTTTGAGTTCAGTTTTACTCATAGAAAAGTTCATACCTTATGAAATTCGATAAAAATCGATTTTTTTCCTTTGGTATTTTCATATGTAGACAATGTGCAAATTTAATTGAAGTCTATTGTAATGTTGGCCTGCAACCTGTTGATGTTTTTGTGTAGACATGTACGTGTGTGTGTGGAAAATTGGGACCTGCCTCAATTTGTCTGCCGGCGCTTACAAACGCCACTTGGCAGAAAATATATATTTTTAAATGTTTCGAAGGCACAACTAGTTGTCAGCGATTTGTAGCTCAATAAAAAGAGCTTTTTTGATTTTTTACATTTACAGAAGTCTTAAAGCCGGTTTAGGCTCCTTGTAACTTCTGAACTTTATTTTCAATTTCATCGTCCTTATATATAAAACATAACGGTACTTAATCCTAGATTTTGTTTTCTTAATATATCCTTAAAAATAACCATAACAATCCTTAAAACTACAGCTGTTAATCAGCTGATCTACTTAGCCTAGTTACAGGTGATTAATACAAGGGTAGTTCACATGCATTAATTTATCGTAACATTACACCCTTACCCTAAAAAAATAATTTTTGCTTTAGTAAAAATTATTTTGCATTATTCATTTCAATTTAAATTATATTATAGTTAACTCCATTTTTTTAAATATTATTGTGGTATTTCTTGAATTTACCATTAACATCTATTACAGTATTGACTCCATCAGTACTAATGACTTTATATGGGCCTAAATACGGTGATTGATTTTTTTTTTCTGTTCATTAATCTTAATAAAACTAAATCATCTTTATTTACTTTTAGTGGATTAGAAGTTTGGGTTTTAGAAATTCTTTTAATTTTAGATTCTTCCAAATATTCATTAGATTTACAAAGAGAAAACCTAAGTCTTTGCTTAATTTCATTTGAATATTCTTCAATATTGTTAAATTTCGATTCTTTGATAATTTCATCATTGGGTAAATATGGCAGTTTTCCAAAAACTAACTCATAAGGAGAATAGTTAGTTTCAACATGTGGTGTAGTATTGTATGCAAAGGCAAAATATGGAATCCAAATGTCCCAGTCTGCACTATTTGAAAAATTTAGTAGAAATTCATTAAGAACCCTATGAGTTCTCTCTACCGAACCCAATGTTTCACGGTGATACGGAGTGCTAAATATTTGTTTTATTTCCAATAAACGACATACCTCAGACATTAACTGATTAGAGAACTCTGTACCATTATCAGACTTTAGTATTTTAAAATTTCCATATATCAAAATAAACCTCTCTACAAGAGTCTTTGCTACAGTCCTCGCATCTTTTGTTTCCATAGGACATGCTACTATGTATTTGGTTTAATCACATCGTATTGTTAGAATGTATCTGTAACCATTTGATATTCTCAGTGGACCTACTGTATCTATTGATACTACTTAAAAACTAGTTCCTGGTGTATCTGTTAATGTCATTGTTTCTTTTGTGTGTGTAGTTTGTTTATTGATTCTACATTGTGGACGGTTTAAAAAATATCCTTTTATCATTTTCGACATATTTTTCCAAATGTAACGCTGCTTGAGTTTTAAAGTTGTCTTTCTGACACCTAAATGTACTCCATGCGTTGAATCATGATACTCTGATATTAATTTTAATTGTGTATTTTTGCAGTTAATCCTTTGAAGATCTCGGTATATAATTATTTGTAAATTTGTGTTTCGTTCTTTCTGTAATTTGTTCAGTAATGTTTTGAACTCTTCCATGGCCATGGATTTGAATATTTCATAATTTAATCATTTTTCTTTTATTCCTTTTTTATTGGTTTTTGTTAACAGTTTCTCCAAAGACAAATCTATGTTCATTGGATTATCGCTGTACCTCACATTTATTATGTCTTTTCCAATCTCAATTGCTGGTTTCTTCTTTTCTTTGAGTAGTGTAAACTTAAGTTTTCTTAAATTTTTTATATCTGTGAGTGATGTACATTCCCAAATCAAAAGTTGATCAGGCTTTGGATGAGGGCTGTCATCATCTATAATTTTATTGTTTGAGTTTTTGTTGCTTAAAAGTTTTTGTTTGCTCCTGGTAATTGCAAGAATTTTATGGTCATGTGGTGTCGTGGGAATTAAAGCCTTTAAAGAATCGCTGTTGAGTTTTATTCTGGACAATGCGTCAGCATTTGTACTCATCTTCCCTTTTTTATAAGCGATCTCAAAATCGTAATCACTGAGATCCATGCAAATCCTTGTCATCTTTGAGGATGGATTCCGATGTGAACAAAGTGATACTAACGGTCTGTGGTCAGTAACAACAATAAACTTTCTTCCATATAAATATGGTCTAAAGAAATGAATTCCCCAGTGTTTGAAAGACTCAAACATGTGTGTGGAAATGGAATTGGTGTTTCACACGCTTATCTAAATATTATTTAGTTTTTAGTTTACTTTATGCTAAGTATTTACAACATAGAATACTTAGAACATAGAATTTACTTTTCAGTTTAGTGATAATTTTGTATTGAACGTACGACCATGTTTAATAGTTTTTGTAAATTATAATCTACTGTAAACGTCTGCTGTAGACCCAACGCTGTGTTTGCCTGCTGCATAAGATAATGAGCATGTAATAAAGATTTTATGACCCCCACAAGAGATATGCACGCAAGACAATGTACGCAAGATGAGTCGCGTTGTTCTGTCACCAATTTATATGTATTCTTGAATAGAAAATAAGGGTTGCAAGATAGTGTGTAAGGTTAATAATTATTTTGTAAGCTAGCACTTAAGATGGAATTGTGAAAAAATAAAATCAGTGTCGAATCAAGCATCATACGAGCATTTTCATTCTCCTCCCAATCACCCAGTGTATAGCAAGTAATTCTTTTTCGATAACTGATTTCTTCAAATCGTGTGTCGAGAGTGTAGCGCTGGCGTAGGAAATAGGCAAGTCGTTTCCTATTTCTCCTTGGTATAACACTGCTCCCAACGCATAATTAGATGCGTCCGTTGTTAGCACGAAAGGCTTTGAAAAATCTGGATATTGTAATATTGGCGGTTTCAGTAAACAATTTTTTAAAGTTTCAAAAGCTTTTTGGCACTTAGGTCTGCATTCAAATTTGTTGTTCTTTGTCAGAAGTGCATTCAAACTCCTTGCTTTGTCTGCAAAATTAGGTATAAATCGATCATAATAATTTCAAAATGCTATACATCTCCTCACTTCATCTGCGTTTTTAGGTACGCTATAGCTTTTTATTGCACTAACCTTGGCTGGATCAGTTCTTACACCTTCATCGGTTATGAGATGTCCCAGGTAAACCACTTCAGGTTGTAGAAAACTGCACTTCATAGCATTTAACTTTGAGTTAAATTTTCGCAATCTTTTAAAAACGTTGCACAAATTTTCGTTGCGATCTCTAGTCCAGACCCAAAAATGATTATGTCGTCCACATATAAAAATGCAGATGCTGTTTGAAGATATCTTCAAACCAAAAGGCAAACGTTTAAATTGATAGTGACCATTTGTTGTTGAAAATGCCGTCACCGGGCGCGAATCCGTGTGTAAATTAATCTGATGGAAAGAACACGTCATATCCAATGTGGAAAAATACTTTGCTCTTCCTAGTCGATCTAATATATCTTCAATTCTAGTAAACGGAAACTTATCATTCACAATTTTGTTATTCAGCTTACGGAAATCCACTACTAATCGCCATTTTTTCTTATCATCCATTGACTTTTTTGGTACTACTAAAAGTGGTGAATTATATGGACCAACAGATGGTTCGATTACATCATCTCGTAGTAACTGATCGACTTGTTTATTTATTTTCTTCCAACTGCGTCTGCGGAATCTGTTATTTGTATTTTTTGAGTGTAAAAATTGTTCACACTTAACGGCTCCCCAGGCAAATTAAAAATATCTTGAAATTCTTCAAGAATTGTACGAATTGATTGTATAGCGTATGGATCATTTGTGCCGATGTCTAACCCATCAAGTAATGTCGAAAGCCATTTTAATTTTTTTCTTTTGTAACTTTAGAGTAGTATATATGGTAATTTTTAAATGAGTTGAATTGGCAATTCAGTTCTTTTAACTTTACGTCTTCATCAGTAGTATTTAACACCTTAACATGCACTTTACCATTAGCAGGAACTAAACAATTTGCTAGAAAGACTCCTTCAGATATTTCCTTATTGAGTATTATGCTATCCTCATCTACTTTCATATCAAGCGGTAATATCGTTTCCGATCTTGCAGGCTTTTTCTGAACCGGCCTTGCATTCATTGGCACTACAATCTCTCTATTATTAATATTAAATGCTATGGTGTGTGTTTCAAAGTCTATTTTGCAGTAATATTTTTCTAAAATATCTCGACCAATAATTCCATCTGTATGTATGGGAAAATCATCTGCGACTACGTAAAAATCTAGGCACAATGTCTCTCCTTCAATTTCTAGCATAAGTTCTGAAGTCCCAATACATTGCTTAACTTTAGTTATGCCAGTTAATCTTGCAGTATTTGTTTTGTTCACGTATGGAAATGTGTGTTTGCATATGGAGATATCAGCTCCGGTATCTATTAAGAACGTTAAACGCTTTTCCTTCCAATTCAACGAAATAAAAGCGTTTGTCATCAAAGTTACATTAAATGTCCTTAATTTTGGGCCTCCTGGATAAATTTTTCCATCATCCGGCCGTCTGAGTTTCATGTCAACATGTACATGGAAAAGCCTTATAATTTCTGACTTCCGTATGCTTGATTCTGCCATTTTTACCATTATTGTATTTCACATTGCCGTGTATATTTTTATATTCTGCATTCTTATTGTTGTTTCCTTGATAGTTATTGCGATTATTGCTGTGACCATTGCTGAATTTTTTTCGGTCAGCTGGATTTCCATAATTATCACTGCATCGATTACCGATATTGTATCGTGTATTGTAATTGTTTCTGTTCGAGTTGTTTTATCGTTATAATTGTATCTATAACTTTTTCTATAGTTTTACTTTGTTCATTTGATATATTTGTTCTATTTACAAAGAATACATCCTTCGTATCCAGACCTAAACTTCTCTCAGCTGTAATACATCTTTGGGTCGCCTCATTTAAACTTGAAGGCATATTAGCCAATAAAATTGGCTGATATTCAGCGTTAACCCCTTTCATAAAAACATTTAATGCCATACTCTCATTAACTTTGTATATCGCATCCTTGGTTTCTTGAGACGGGTTCTTTAAATTTCCTATTTCAAAACGATTCAACTCATCACAGAGTTCAGATATCTTTTCCCTAAATGAAGTCATTGTTAAATGTCCTTGCTTGGTTGTTCCTAATACAGTTAATAGCTGTTGTAGCGTTCTTGGGTTTGGATAAGCATTTTCCAGTGCCTTTTTATACCCTCCACCATACTATGGAGGGTATATTAACTTTGTCATTCCGTTTGTAACTCCTCGAAATACTCATGTCAGACCCAACAAAGTATATATATTCTTGATCAGCGTAAAATTCTAAGTCGATTTAGCGATGTCCGTCTGTCTGTCTGTCTGTCCGTCTGTCTGTCTGTCTGTCTGTCCGTCTGTCTGTCTGTCTGTTGTAATCACGCTATCTTTCGAATAAATTGAGATAGATGGCTAAAATTTTGCACACATGTTTATTTTTCCAGTAGGCAGGTTAAGTTCGTAAATGGGCCATGTAGGTCCACGTTTCATATAGCTCCCATATAACGGCACCTCCGGATTTTCGGTATTTTGATGATTTTAGCGACGTTATTCACCGGAATTGTTTCAAATTTGGTATTTTAAGTTCCAAATGGATACTACACCCTAAGACAGAAATTTGTCTTTGCAGGTCCACGTCTTCGCATAGCCCCAATATAACGGTACCTCCCTATATTCGGTATTTTGATGATTTTAGCGACGTTATTCACCGGAATTGTTTCAAATTTGGTATTTGAAGTTCCAAATGGATACTACACCCTAAGATAGAAAATTATCTGTGCAAGTCTATGTCTTCGTATAGCCCCCATATAACGGTACCTCCCGATATTCGGTATTTTGATGATTTTAGCGACATTATTCACGGGAATTGTTTCAAATCTGGTATTTGAAGTTCCAAATGGATACTACACCCTAAGACAGAAATTTGTCTTTGCAGGTCCACGTCTTCGCATAGCCCCAATATAACGGTACCTCCCTATATTCGGTATTTTGATGATTTTAGCGACGTTATTCACCGGAATTGTTTCAAATTTGGTATTTGAAGTTCCAAATGGATACTACACCCTAAGATAGAAAATTGTCTGTGCAAGTCTATGTCTTCGTATAGCCCCCATATAACGGTACCTCCCGATATTCGGTATTTTGATGATTTTAGCGACATTATTCACGGGAATTGTTTCAAATCTGGTATTTGAAGTTCCAAATGGATACTACACCCTAAGACAGAAAATTGTCTTTGCAGGTCCACGTCTTCGTATAGCCCCAATATAACGGTAACTCCCTATATTCGGTATTTTGATGATTTTAGCGACATTATTCACTGGAATTGTTTCAAATTTGGTATTTTAAGTTCCAAATGGATTCTACACCCTAAGACTGAAAATTGTCTGTGCAGGTCCACGTCTTCGTATAGCCCCCATATAACGGCACGTCGCTATGTTCGGTATTTTGATGATTTTAGCGACATTATTAACCGGAATTGTTTAAAATTTGATATTTGAAGTTCGTTATGGGAACTACAGTCTGTGACAGAAAATTGTCGGTGCGGGTCCAGTTTCGAATTTGAATATGGTAATGGCTTATGACAAACAATGCATATGTATGTCCACGTCGTATAGACCCCAACATAACGGCTATATTCGGTATTTTTAAAATTTTAACAGAATTTTTAAGGATTTTATTTTTTGAAAATTTCCAAATTCGTTGTAAATGGTGGAGGGTATTAAAAGTTCGGCCCGGCCGAACTTACTGCTTTTTAACTTGTTTAATCTAATTTTATTTAATTGTACAAATGTCGTTGGCTTGTTTGAGCGACCTAAAATACTCCTTACTTGGGCTGATTACTTGAAATTATAGATGTACTTAATGAATAATTCTTTATCTTGCTCTTGTAGCAAATCATGCTGCAATCCTGCTTGAGATATAAAGTCTTCTAAATATTTGAATTCGCCTTTAAATATATGCAAATTTTTGCTAACCATCGACATGTCGAATTGTGCCATATTTACGTTATTATTTACTATTTCTTCTTTTATATTCAATTCAGTAATTAAAACCGAAATTTCTATTTTCAATACATTAAATCTCGCTTTTAAAAGATAATCATTTCCATCTTCACATTGGTAATCATTCACCGCATTGACCAATTCTTCTAATCTTCCTAATTTTTCTTCAGCGTATTTTTTTTGTAAAAATCTTTTTTTTACTTTTCTTTAAATTCAATTTTAATTTTTCTAATTCATTAATGCATGCTTCTATCTCCATTTATATTATTTTGCAACTAATATTAATACTTAAAATAAATTGAACAGTGTAAACGATCCTTAATAAAAATTTCAAATTTAACGGTCGCTTAATATTGAACTAATAAGTACAGGGTTGCAAAAGTAGTATTTTTACAATGATGGTTACCAATTACTTTTAAACTAATTATTTATCAATCGGTTAACAATAATCATCATTTCAGTTTGTTTTGATCGACATTTTGTAAATTCGTGGTGTTTTTTTAAAAAAAAAAAATTAATAAAAATGTGAAATTTAAATATTTTATAGTGCTTTGTGTGTGAAATAAATTTTTAATTTATATTTTTATGATAAAATTTTACATTATTCGCATTTCTTGTGTAAATTTTATGTTTTGCTTTTTGTAATTATTCCTGTGATGTTTCATCTGTTGTATTCTTCTTCTTCTTAAAAAGGAATAATGTTTGCATACCAAATAAAATAAAAAGAAATTTGCAAAAATTTTAATTTATTTTTCAATGTGGGTATTTTCTGAATTTTTACATCTCATTTGTGCTTCCACAACATCTATTTGTTGCCAAATTTTTGTGGCTTTTTGCTACTGGTTATGATAAAATTTTACATTATTCGCATTTCTTGTGTAAATTTTATGTTTTGCTTTTTGTAATTATTCCTGTGATGTTTCATCTGTTGTATTCTTCTTCTTCTTAAAAAGGAATAATGTTTGCATACCAAATAAAATAAAAAGAAATTTGCAAAAATTTTTATTTATTTTTCAATGTGGGTGTTTTCTGAATTTTTACATCTCATTTGTGCTTCCACAGCATTTATTTGTTGCCAAATTTTTGTGGCTTTTTGCTAAGATGGTGGAGGATCAGCATTCACAGCTTCTTTGAGGGCTGCCAATTGTCGACGCAGGCGTACAATTCTGCCTCATCTGCGGTGTTTAGGTTTTGCAGTGGGGGGAATCCGCGTCAGCTTTTCTCCTTTTATCTGCTGTTGGCGCTTGAAATATTCCTCCAGTGTCAACCTCTTAGGACCTTGTGTGTCATGACAGGATTTGCTGCTCGATCGCCATGTAATGTTGGCCTGCAACCTGTTGATGTTTCTGTGTAGACATGATTTTGTTTCCTTAATATATCCTTAAAAATAACAATAACAATCCTTAAAACTACAGCTGCTAATCAGCTGATCTACTTAGCCTAGTTACAGGCGATCAATACAAGGGTAGTTCACATGCATTAATTTATCGTAACATTATTCAATATATTTAAAAAATATATTGGTAAGTTACAATTTAAAAATAAACTTAGATTAGCTGACGAGTTTGAAAACACATGTGACGAGTTCGAAAACATATGTTTGTGTTCTGATTTCAAGCTTTATTGTCAGTTAAGGCTAAACAAAAATAGCGAGGTTATAAAAACGATCTAAATAGCTATGCACTTACCTAAATAGTTGATCATGTGCTATTTTAGCCGTGGCTGTCCATATTTAATAGCAGTTGCACTGAAAGGCTAGCGATAATTGCTATAGGCGATGACTTTTAAACCCTGAGTTACTCCAATTATACTTCAAAAATATTTGACGTATAATGTTTTTTTTATCAATAAATGTTTTAGTATAAATATTTATTAAAAATTCATTAGTTTGATATAAGTGTTGCTTTTAATTATTTCTATATTATTCTTTTTATTATTATTCTAGTCAGTATGACATCTCAGTAACTAGTGCATAATCGAAAGAATCTTGTACAAATATCGAAAGAATTCAATCGAAAATTAGATACTTCTTGGCCATATTAAAAGCCAAAAAATAAAGTATAAAAGTGGATGAATGGAATCTAATTTTAATATTTTTATGTTCAAATTGAATGTTACTTAATAATATGAATGTTACTCAGAGAATATAGTTTACAAGAGAAAAGAGGTTGTGTAATAATTGTCTTGCAAGCAGCTTTCGAAAATAAACAGTATGGTACTGTACCGTAGTATTCTGTACCGTTCCGAGTTGGAGTGGTACTCTAAGATAATGTACCGTACCGGAACACAACCCTTAAAAAATATTTTAGTGATACTGTACCGGATCACAACGAGAATCGTACTGTACCGCAGTCGGAGCACTAAAACTCGTAGTGTTCCGCAGCCGGAGCACTACAAAATCGTAGTGTACCACATAGCAGAACATAAAAAAATAATGTGCCGGTAGTGTACCATATCTGAGTTGTTTACGATTTGTGAGAAAAATTAGGTGGTTGATGTTTTTGATAATGCAAAAATTACTAATACAATTCAATATTATGAAAATAAAAGCTGAATTTATTTCATTTGTAATGTATGTTAAGATTGGTTGCGAAATTGAAGAAAGTAGAAAAATGTGAGAATAGGTAGAAAAAATAAAAATTACCAAATCTGAAGTGATAATAATTTGTATTTAATCATTGAAAATTCAATTTTTTAATTTTCCGTGAAAATGTAATGTAATAAATGTAACAAGGGATAATCAAGCATATATCTATTTTGTAAATAGACTACACACACATACTCTTGTTACCATTGAAAATACTATTGACGAAACTCTATGTTTATCTTGTTCGATAGTTCAAGCTTCCAGTGTGCTGCCAACAGCATTAGTAAAAGTTAAACATGCTGGAGAAATGTTTACTATTTGAGAGGTAATTTGAAACGAATATTTATAACTCAGAAAATTGTAAATTGAATCGAAAATTGTACCTACCTATTGTACTACCGACACAAACAGATCAAAATCTTATTCTTAGCAGACCCTGAGTTTATGATTTTTGCCCAAGTAGATATGCTAATTGGGTGCGATGTTATTGAAAACATGAAAGCTTAAAATTCAATTTTTGGTTGGTACATCTATGGGCCAATGAAAGCAAATGAAATTAGTTTAGTCAATAGAAGCAGAACAAGTAAAAAAGCTGTAAGTCCGGCCAGGCTGAACTTTGAATACCTCCACCATTTGGAACGAATTTGGAAATTTTTCAAAAAAATTAAATCCGTTAAAAATTCTATTAAATCTTAAAAATACCGAATGTAGCCGTTATATTAGGGTCTATACGACTACGTGGACCAGCATCATCAAAATACCAAATATCGGGAGGTACCTTTATGTGGGGGCTATAGGAGGTCGTGGACCTGCACATACAATCTCCTGTCATAGGCTGAAGTATCTAATTCGAACTTCAAATACCCAATGTAAATCAATTCCGGTGAATAATTCCGCTTAAATCATCAAAATACCGAATATCGGGAGCTACCGTTATATATGGGGGCTATACGAAGTCGTGGACCTGCACAGACACTTTTCTGTCTTAAGCTGTAGTATCCATTACAAACTTCAGATACAAAAGTCGAAACATTTCCGGCGAATAATGTCGCTTAAATCATCAAAATACCGAATATTGGGAGGTACCGTTATATTGGGGTTATAGGAAGTCGTGGACCTGCACAGACAATTTTCTGTCATAGGCTGTAGTATCCATTTCGAACTTCAAATACCATGTCGCTTAAATCATCAAAATACCGAATATCAGGAGGTACCATTATATGGGGCTATAAGAAGTCGTGGACCAGCACAGACAATCTTCTATCAATGACTGAAGTATCCATTTCGAACTTCAGAACCAAATTCGATACATTTCCGGTGATTAATGTCGCTTAAATCATCAAAATACCGAATATCGGGAGGTACCGTTATATGGGGGCTATAAGAAGACCTGCACAGACAATTGTCTGTCATAGGCTGAAGAATCCATTTCGAACTTCAAATAACAAATTTTAAAGAATTCCGGTGAATAATGTCGCATAAATCACAAAAACACCGAGTATCGGGAGATACCATTATATGGGGGCTATACGAAGTCGTGGACCTGTACCGACACTTTTCGGTCTTAAGCTGTAGTATCCATTAAAAACTTCAGATACAAAAGTCGAAACATTTCCGGCGAATAATGTCGCTTAAATCATCAAAATACCGAATATCGGGAGGTACCGTTATATGGGGGCTATAGGAGGTCGTGGACCTGCACAGACAGTCTTCTGTCATAGGCTGAAGTATCCATTTTGAACTTCAAATACCATGGCGCTTAAATCATCAAAATACAGAATATCGGGATGTGCTGTTATATGGGGGCTATAAGAAGTCGTGGACCAGCACAGACAATCTTCTATCATTGGCTGAAGTATCCATTTCGAACTTCAAATACCATGTCGCTTAAATCATCAAAATACAGAATATCGGGAGGTACCGTTATATGGGGGCTATAAGAAGTCATGGACCTGCACAGACAATCTTCTGTCATAGGCTGAAGTATCCATTTCGAACTTCAAATACCATGGCGCTTAAATCACCAAAATACCGAATATCGGGAGCTACTGTTATATGGGGGCATAACGAAGTCGTGGACCTGCACAGACAATCTTCTGTCATAGGCTGAAGTGTCCATTTCGAACTTCAAATACCATGGCGCTTAAATCACCAAAATACCGAATATCGGGAGGTACCGTTATATGGGGACTATAAGAAGTCGTGGATCTGCACAGACAATTGTCTGTCATAGGCTGAAGAATCCATTTCGAACTTCAAATAACAAATTTTAAAGAATTCCGGTGAATAATGTCGCATAAATCACCAAAGTACCGAATATCATCAAAATACCGAATATCGGGAGGTACCGTTATATGGGGGCTATAGGAAGTCGTGGACCTGCACAGACAATCTTCTGTCATAGGGTGAAGTATCCATTTCGAACTTTAAATACCATGGCGCTTAAATCATCAAAATACAGAATATCGGGAGGTACCGTTATATGGGGGCTATAAGAAGTCGTGGACCAGCACAGACAATCTTCTATCATTGGCTGAAGTATCCATTTCGAACTTCAAATACCATGTCGCTTAAATCATCAAAATACAGAATATCGGGAGGTACCGTTATATGGGGGCTATAAGAAGTCATGGACCTGCACAGACAATCTTCTGTCATAGGCTGAAGTATCCATTTCGAACTTCAAATACCATGGCGCTTAAATCACCAAAATACCGAATATCGGGAGCTACTGTTATATTGGGGCTATACGAAGTCGTGGACCTGCACAGACAATCTTCTGTCATAGGCTGAAGTATCCATTTCGAACTTCAAATACATGGCACTTAAATCACCAAAATACCGAATATCGGGAAGTACCGTTATATGGGGGCTATAAGAAGTCGTGGACCTGCACAGACAATCGTCTGTCATGGGCTGAAGAATCCATTTCGAACTTCAAATAACAAATTTTAAAGAATTCCGGTGAATAATGTCGCATATATCACCAAAATACCGAATATCGGGAGATACCATTATATGGGGGCTATACGAAGTCGTGGACCTGCACAGACACTTTTCTGTCTTAAGCTGTAGTATCCATTACAAACTTCAGATACAAAAGTCGAAACATTTCCGGCGAAGAATGTCGCTTAAATCATCAAAATACCGAATATCGGGAGGTACCGTTATATGGGGGCTATAAGAAGTCGTGGGCCTGCACAGACAATCGTCTGTCATAGGCTGAAGAATCCATTTCGAACTTCAAATAACAAACTTTAAAGAATTCCGGTGAATAATGTCGCTTAAATCACCAAAATACCGAATATCGGGAGATACCATTATATGGGGGCTACACGAAGTCGTGGACCTGTACCGACACTTTTCTGTCTTAAGCTGTAGTATCCATTACAAACTTCAGATACAAAAGTCGAAACATTTCCGGCGAAGAATGTCGCTTAAATCATCAAAATACCGAATATCAGGAGGTACCATTATATGGGGCTATAAGAAGTCGGGGACCAGCACAGACAATCTTCTATCAATGGCTGTAGTACACATTTCGAACGCAAATACTAAATTTAAAACAATTCCGATGAAAAATGTCGCTTAAATCATCAAAATACCGAATATCGGGAGGTACCGTTATATAAGGGCTATAAGAAGACGTGCACTTGCACAGGCACTTTTCTGTTTTAAGCTGTAGTACCCATTACGAACTTCAGATACCGAATTTGAAACATTTCGGGTGAATAAAGTAGCTTAAATCGTCAAAATATCGAATATCGGGAGGTACCGTTATATGACGTGGACCTGCACAGACAATCTTCTGTCATAGGCTGTAGTACACATTTCGAACGCAAATACTAAATTTAAAACAATTCCGATGAAAAATGTCGCTTAAATCATCAAAATACCGAATATCGGGAGGTACCATTATATAAGGGTTATAAGAAGACGTGGATTTGCACAGGCACTTTCTGTCTTAAGCTAAAGTATCCATTATGAACCTCAAATACCAAATTTGAAACATTTCCGGCGAATAATGTCGCATAAATCACCGAAATACTGAATATCGGTAGGTACCGTTATATTGGGGTTATAGGAAGTCGTGGACCTGCACAGACAATTTTCTGTCATAGGCTGTAGTATCCATTTCGAACTTCAAATACCATGTCGCTTAAATCATCAAAATACAGAATATCGGGAGGTACCGTTATATGGGGGCTATAAGAAGTCATGGACCTGCACAGACAATCTTCTGTCATAGGCTGAAGTATCCATTTCGAACTTCAAATACCATGGCGCTTAGATCACCAAAATACCGAATATCGGGAGCTACTGTTATATGGGGGCATTACGAAGTCGTGGACCTGCACAGGCAATCTTCTGTCATACGCTGAAGTATCCGATTCGAGAGTCAAATACCAAATTTTAAAGAATTCCGTTGAATGATGTCGCTAAATTCAACAAAGTACCGAATATCGGAAAGTACCGTTATATGGGGGCTATACGAAGACGTGGACCTGCACAGACACTTTTCTGTTTTAAGCTGTAGTATCCATTACGAACTTCAAACAACAAATTTGAAACTTTTCCGGCGAATAATGTCCCTAAAATCATAAAAAATACCGAAGACGTAGACCTGCACAGACACTTTTACAAAAGTCGAAACATTTCCGGCGAATAATGTCGCTTTAATCATCAAAATACCGAATATCCGGAGGTACCGTTATATGGGGGCTATAAGAAGTCGTGGACCAGCACAGATAATCTTCTATCATTGGCTGAAGTATCCATTTCGAACTTTAAATACCAAATTTGAAAGAATTCCGGTGAATAATGTCGCTTAAATCACCAAAATACCGAATATCGGGAGCTACTGTTATATGGGGGCTATAAGAAGTCGTGGACCTGCACAGACGCTTTTCTGTCTTAAGCTGTAGTGTCCATTACAAACTTCAGATACAAGAGTTGAAACATTTCCGGCGAATGATGTCGCTTAAATCATCAAAATACTGAATATCGGTAGGTACCATTAGATGAGGGCTATACCAAAACGTAGACCTACATGGTCCATTTTCAATACCAAAAGTCCTGCAGACAGAATATAATTTATCGTGAAGAAATACGCTTATTTCATTCCAGCCTGCACAGATTTTGCTTTTGTCAGGTAAGTGAAAGCCATACGCGTGTTTTACTCAGCACATTTAACATCCTTCACATCTGAGTAGCCAAATGTAGTGCTGCAATATCAGTAAAAAGCAGAGCAACATCAGTGGAGTCTGATTACTTAAATACGATGCGGCAATGTCAGCAAAGCGGTAGCAGAGCGATGTCATTAGATAACAGCGAGGAACTTAGATATATATATATATATATATATATATATATATATATATATATATATATATATATATATATATATATATATATTGATAGGTATATATATATATATATATATATATATATATATATATATATATATATATATATATATACCTATCAATCACTATATACATTTTATATATATAATATAAAATGTATATATATATATGCGGACAAACGTCCCATCTATTTAATAGAACAGGAACTGTCCATCCTTAAGCATCCTACGTAACATAGTCATACTGACAGGCCGCAAGGACATATGTCGAAACGACTCGCTAATTCTGGACGATATACAGGACCAAAAATACAACGTATAAATCATCTTAACGACGATCATAATCTACATGCTGATCTAACATATGATGAAGAAGAGAAGCAGGCCGAGGATAACAACAAAACGAAGAGCTTAATTATTTTTTGGGACAAAGCCCCTCCTGTATTGGATTTCAAAGTCAATTGGTAGGAGGCACGCTAGGAAATCGACACAGGGGCGTCAAAGAGCTATATCAAACCACTACCTGAACTAAAAGAAATTAAATTAGTTCTTCATTCTTTTTCAATAAAATCAATCCACGGGGTTACCCCTATCAATCACTAATGTTCTGTTAAAATTTTTGGTATAGTTTCCATTATTTAATTTTACCTGAGCTGACGTCATTTGATGGCCTTGACATATTGAAAAGGGAACATTCGTCTATTGATTTAAAATCAAACGCAACTACTCATGACAACGGAGAGGAAACTATTACTCATGACAACGGAGAGGAAACTTAACTCATCTGCAACTTCAGGATAAGTCGGTACCAAACCATTTGAAAGAAGCATTTGTCAAGGTAATTAAAAATGTTAATGGAGTGTTTGCAGATCCCAGTGAAGCACTTCCATACAATACAAATGTGGTTGCGACGATTCGCACCGAAAACGAAGACCCAGTGTACTCGAGTATGTACACGTATCCTTTACGGTTTTCGGATTTCGTAAACAAAGAAATCTAGGACTTATTGGCGAATGGTATAATTCGAAATTTAGGTCTCCATGCAATAACCCAATATAGGTAGTAAAGAAGAAGGGTCTTGACGAAACTAGAAAACTCAATGAAAAAACTATCAGCGATAATTATCCGATTCCTGAAATCACGGAAACATTGTCCAATCGTGGTGGAAGTAATTTTTTTTTACCACAGTTGACTTTAAAGTAGGTTTTTACCAGATACAGCTATCAGAACCAGATAGAGAAGAAACGGCGTTTTCCATAAAAAACGGAAAATATGAATTTTGTAAACTGCCCTTCGGTCTGATAAATGCTCCAAGCATTTTTCAGAGGGTGACAGATGACGTGTTAAGAGAACACATCGGGACGAGGTGTTTCGTCTACGTAGACGATGTAATCATATTCTCGAAAGAGGAGCACCAACACTTACAATATGTGGAATTAGTACTGAGAAGTCTATTTAAAGGCAATATGAGGGTTTCGGCTGAAAAATTAAAACTCTTCCAAAATGCGGGTGAATATTTAGGATTTTTAGTTTTCCAAGGGGGATTTAGAACAAGTCCAGAAAAAGTCAATACAATTCAAAATTTTCCCAAGCCTAACACTCTAAGGGGATTAAGATCATTCTTAGGATTGACGGTTTTATAAAAGACTTTGCCAAGATTGTAAAGCCACTCCTAAATATACAGAGAGGAGAATATGGTCGAGTTTCTGCATCGCAGTCGAAAAAAATATAAATTGATTTGAGTAGTGAACAGAAAGAGGTATTCAACACAATAAAAAATCCTAACGCCCGAAGATGTAACGTTAACATATCCAGATTTTCGGAAACCATTTGATTTAACGACGGATACTTCTTCACATGCTATAGAAGCTGTCCTTTCGCAAGGAGACAGACCTGTCACTATGATCTATCGCATTTTATCCGAAAGATAGAAACATTACGCTAATCGGAGTTTCAGATCTGAATGTATTCAAAGATCATCAATCACTAACATTTGCCGTTTCGGACAGAAATCCGAACCCAAAAATCAAAAGATGGAGAGCAATTATTGATGAATGCAAGGCAAGGCTGATCTACAAACCTGGAAAGAAGAATGTGGTCGCCGATGCGCCGCCTAGGCAACACATAAATGCTTTGGAGAAGGTTAATGTATATACAATTCATAGCGAAATGTCATCAACTAACACAATTGAAAGAACCGGCAAACCGGTAAATTGTTTTCGCAATCAAATAATCGTGGAAGAAGGTGACGTGACAGAGAAAAAGTTCTCGTCAAGAATAGTAGGAAATTAGGGAACAAACTAACACCCCTTTATAGTGAAGGAGAAGTAGAATAAGATCTAGGGACAACAGTTCTGATTAGAGGGAGAAGGATCCATAAGGACAATCTTCGGTGAATGTAAAGAAAATATTTATCTTATATTGGTAGTGAGTTAAAGGAAATATTGTTTACATGTTTAGGATTGCTGTAAGATTGATCATAGCCATACGCAAGCGAGAAGCCTTAATGCATTAGGAACAGTCCTGAAATACATGACTAGACACCTGATCATGATGACTTCGACAAACTGACCAACACAGTTGACCAACTAATCAACTCACAGGAGAGACAGTTTACTATCAACACTGAAGGGCAGAAAGCAAATAATAGCCTCACCACTACAGTAAACAAAATTTTAGGCAAAAAACAAAAGGAAGTTATTACAGGAAATCTTTATGATAATCTTAGCTAAATAATTTAGTAACCTCCATTACTTTCGCAAAAATTGGAGTTTTGAACCCTATCCTTTTATATAGCAATGGAATCATTTTCACAATATAAAACCAGTACTTCGCAAACCTCCCCGATATTATGGCTGTATCTAACATAAAGATTATTAAACACAATGATGTAATATATTTCCTGATAAGATATCCTATAGCTAAGTGCAAATGTAAGAAAATTATTATATTACCATTAGCAAAAGGTCACCTCATTCCCTACTTGCAACAATCCACCCTAGCTGCATGTCACAATTACGCCTCAGCAGTAGGAAACTGCAGCGATACGATACCAACATTTTGTCTGTCATCATCACTCACATCATGTGCTCTAGAACTTACGACACGTAACACCGCTAACAGCAGCACAACATTCAACAACCTCCCACCAATTACAGCGATAGGCGATGGTTTTGTGGTCATCAATGACCAACTGGTTGTTGTGGAAGAAAACAACGAACCCCCTTACAGTCAATGGTACTTACCTAGTTGTCTTCAATGATATCGTTAGAATCAATAATACGATGTACTATAACGAAAATTCAACGTCACCCCTACAACCGGATATTCCATAGGCTTCTGTGATTATCCTAACGCAACACACCGATATACTAAGCACGTCCTATCTCCATCATGTCAACAAACAAAATCTCCAACACATCCATCACCGACAACATGTGATCTATAAAGGTCATATCGCAAGTTTATCGACTATTGGAACTATATTATAATTAGGACTAGTTGCTTACTCACTAAGACGCAGGGCCTCCGCAAGAAAAAAATCTTATAACTAAATCTGTAGAGGTTGCAATAAAAAACGCTAACGCTGGGACCGTGGACGGCCATAACTTAGAAGATGAGGAGTTATCGTGAACACGCTTATTTCATTGTATCGACAGCTTTGGCTTTTGTCAGGTAACTGAACGCTATACACGTGTGCTTCTCAGCACATTTAATATTCCCACAGGTTCTAGACATCTGAGTAGCCAAATATGGTGCAGCAAAGAGCTGCAGAGCAACGACAGTGGAGTCTGATTACCCAAATACGGTACCGCAATCTCAGCAAAGCGGTAGCAGAGCTACGGTAGTGGAGCAAAGCATTGGAACTTAGATTAAGAACAGAGAAATATTATGTAATCAGTGAACAACAACTTATAGAGGTAATAGCACACATAATAATTAAATAAATATAAAAAATATTACAATTAAAATCGCATAATTTATACATTTTAGTAAAATTTTATCAATCTACAAAAATTATTTTAAAAACTTAAAAATACCGAATTTAGCTGTTATATTAGGGTCTATACGACGACATGGACCTGCACAGGTAACTTTTGTCACTAGCCATTACAATATTCAAATGCGAAACTTAAAAAATTCGGAGAATAATGTAGATAAAATAACCAAAATACCGAATATCGGGAGGAACCGTTATATAGGGGCTATACGAAGACGTGGACCTGCACAGACAATTTTCTGTCTTAGGTTGTAGTATTTATTTCGAACCACAAATACCAAACTTGAAACAATTCCGGTGAATAATGTCGCTAAAATCATCAAAATACCGAATATCGGGAGGTACCGTTATATGGGGGCTATACGCATACGTGGACCTGCACAGACAAGTTTCTGTCTTAGACTGTAGTATCCATTACGACTTAAAATAACAAATTTGAAACATTCCTGGTGAATAATGTCGCTAAGTTCCACAAAGTACCGAATCTTGGGATGTACCGTTATATGGGGGCTATACGAAGACGTGGACCTGCACAGACAATCTCCTGTCATACGCTGTAGCATCCATTGCGAACATCAATTACCAAAATTTGAAAGAATTCCGGTGAATAATGTCGCTAAAATCCACACCGAATACCCAATATCGGGAGGTACTATTATATGGGGGCTATACAAAAAGTGGACCGGCATGGTCGATTTTCAATGCTTAAAGTCCTGCAGACATAATATAAGTTATCGTGAAGAAACACGCTTATTTCATTGTTTCCACAGTTTTTTCATTTGTCAGGTAAAGGTGAGGTCACATTGGGCAAATATTTGACGAAAAATGTGAAATATTTCTTTGTCACAATCTGACCACCTAATATTATTTGTTGGTAAATACAAAAACAGCTGATTTTGGGAAATTTTTTTTTGTTTTGCCAGAAAACAAACATTTAACCGAAGTGTCCATAATGTGAACACATATGATCAATTATTTTCCTCTTTTTTGGTCAAACATTTATTTGACGGTGTAAATGTGCAACAAGGAAAAATATCAGTTTAATACATTGGACAGCATTTTGCTTTAAGAACAGGAACATTTGTAAAATGATGTTTAATGAATAGAAAAACAAACGAATGCAATAAGTGGTTTTGTAGATTTGATATTTTTTTGAATTAACTGAATTTGAATGTTAAGTAAAAATTTTAATATATGGACTGTATCCAGAACTGCAAGAATGTAAATGTTTTTACTATGATAACTGATTTTCCCTTTATTATATCGAAGAAAATAGCGAAACTAGTACATTCTTCCAGTTTCTGGAACAGGATATAGGTAGATGCATCAACGCTTGAAACATTGATATGTCAAACATTTTGACATAAAACACATGTTTCGGCAAAAATAAGTACATTTTTCTATGTTTTCTTATATGGCGCAAATCGGAGGTTGTAATTATATGTATTTTTCAACCATTTTTTAAAAATTTCAATAATATTTCATTCATTATCTTCAATTCCAAAATTGTTTTGACAGTTCATTTTCCCAGAAGCTATGTCGATGCGACTAACTGTATTTTTCCACCATGATACAAAAATGCAAAAAAATTTTTTCTGATAAAGAATTTATTCCACAACAGCTGGTTTTTGCTTCTTCCCAAATGAATTTCACATTTGTTCAGTCAAATATGGGAAAACAAATTTCGATCAAATATTTGCTCAGTGTGACAGTACCTTAACTGAACGCTATACGCGTATGCTACTCTGCACATTTAATATTCCCACAGGTTCTTGACATCTGAGCAGTAATTTCAGCAAAGCGGTAGCAGATCAACGTCAGTAAACAACAACTCATGGAAATAATAACACACATAAATATAAAATATATATAACAAAACCTACAATAAAAATCGCATAATTTATACATTTGAGTAAAATTTTATCAATCTATGTCAATTCCTTCGGAAGCTAGAGTGAGTTCCACAGACGGATAGACGGTCGGACATCGCTAAATCATATAGAATATTACGCTGGTCAAGAATATATACTTTGTGGGGTCTAAAATGTATATTTCGAGGTGTTACAAACGGAATGACAAACTTAATATACCCTCCATACTATGGTGGAGGGTATAATAACTAATAAAAAAGCTGTAAGTTTGGTCGGGCTGAACTTTGAAACGAATTTGGCAATTCTCAAAAACAATAAAATCCGTTAATACAATTCTATTCTTAAAAATAACGAATGTAGCTGTTAGATTAGGGTCTATACGACGACATGGACCTGTATATGTAGCTCTTGTTATAATCCATTACAATACTCAAATGCGAACTTAGAAAAAATAGGTGAATAATGTAGCTAAAATCATCAAAATACCTTTACATGGGGGCTATACGAAGACGTGGACCTGCACAGACAATTCAGGGTTGGGCATATTGCACTAAATTTTTAGTGCACTAAGAATTAAATAATTAGTGGTAGTGCAATTTTTAATTCCACTACCACTAAAGGGTTAGTGGTAGTGAAAAATAAATTGCACTACCACTAACCCTTTAGTGATATTTAAAAAAAAATTGCACTACCACTAAATTTTAGTGGTAGTGAAATTTTAATAGCACTACCACTAAATTTAGTGATTTTTCAAAAAAAAATTGCACTACCACTAAATTTTAGCGAAGCCAAAAAAACACTATGTATATAAGTATTATACCAGCTATAATGAAGTTTATTGAAGTGATTAGGGAACAACAATCCAGAATACATAGTACATATTCATAAAATTTGATTACTATTCTAAATAGCACTAATTTAGTGCTATTTTTTATGAATTACCACTAATTTAGTGCAAGTTTTTTTAAATACCACTAAATTTAGTGGTAGTGCTATTGAAATTTCACTACCACTAAAATTTAGTGGTAGTGCAATTTTAATTCCACTACCACTAAAGGGTTAGTGGTAGTGCAATTTATTTTTCACTACCACTAACCCTTTAGTGGTAGTGGAATTAAAAATTGCACTACCACTAAATGAACAGTGATAGTGAAATTATTAGTGCACTAAAAATACAGTGCATTATGCCCATCTCTGAGACAATTTTCTTTCATAGGCTGTAGTATCAATTACGAACTTCAAATACCAAATTTAAAACAATTCCGGTGCGGTATGGGGCTATACCAAAACGTGGACCTACATGGCCCTTTTACAAGTTCATCCATTGCGAACATCAAATACCAAATTTGAAAAAATTCCGGTAAATAGTATCGCTAAAATCCACAATGTACAGAATATCAGGAGGTACTGTTATATGGAGGCTATACGAGGCCGTGGACCTGCACAGACAATCCCTTGTCATAGGCTGTAGTATCCATTACGAACTTCAAATTTCAATTTTCTGTCATAGGCTGTAGTAACCATTACGAACTTCAAACACCAAATTTAAAACAATTCCGGTGAATAATGTCGCTAATATCATCAAAATATCAGATATTGGGAGGTACCGTTATATGGGGCCTATACGAAGACCTGGACCTGGGCAGACAATCTCCCGTTATAGTCTGTACCATTTATTGGGAACTTCAAATACAAAATTTGAAGCAATTCCGGCGAATAATGTCGCTAGATCAACAAAGTACCGAACATCGAGAGGTATCGTTATAAGGGTGCTATAAGAAGACGTGGACCTGCCCAGTCAATTTTCTCTCTTAGGCTATGGTATCCATTACAAACTTCAAACCAAATTTGAAAAAATTCCGGTGAATAATATCGCTAAAATCACCCTTGTATGGGGGCTATAACAAAACGTGGACCCATTTCATTCATCATTCATCCATTGCGAACATGAAATACCCAATTTGAAATAATTCCGGTGAATAGTGTCGCAAAAATCCACAAAGAACCGAATATCGGGAGGAACCGTTATATAAGGGCTATACGAAGACGTGGACCTGTTGTAGTATTTATTTCGAACCACAAATACCAAAAGTGAAACAATTCCGACGAATAATGTCGCCAAAATCATCATAATATCGAATATCGGGAGGTACCGTTATATGGAGACTATACCGAAACGTGGACCTACATGATCCATTTTCAATACCAAAAGTCCTGCAGACATAATACACATTTGAAAAAAAAATATCAATCTATTTCACTTCGTTCGGAAGCTAGAATAATTTCAACAGACGGATAGATGGACAGACGGACGGTCGTCGCTAAATCGATATAGAATTTAAGTCTAATCAAGAATATATATACTTTGTGGGGTCTAAAATGTATATTTCGATATGTAACAAACGGAATGACAAACTTAATATATTTCCATACTATGGTGGAGGGTATAAAAACAAGTAAAAAAGCTGTAAGTTCGGCCGGGCCGTTATTTGAATACCCTCCACCATTTGGAACGATTTTGGCAATCTTCAAAAAATTAAAATCCGCTAAAAATTCTATTAAAATTTTAATAGTACTGAATGTAGCCGTTATATTAATGTCTACATGACGACGTTTACCTGCATAGGCAACTTTTGTCATAAAACATTACGATATTCAAATGCGAAACTTGAATAAAAATATTCGATGATTAATATAGCTAAAATCATAAAAATTCCGAATATAGGGAGGTACCGTTATATTGGAGCTATATAAATAAAATCCATTAAAAATTATGTTAAATTCTTAAAAATACCGAATGAAGCCGTATATTAGGGTATATACGACGACATGAACCTGCATAGGTAACTTTTGTCATAAGCTATTACAATATTCAAATGCGAAACTTAAAAAAATCGGTGAATAAATTAGCTAAAATCATCAAACTACCGAATATCGGGTGGCACCGTTATATGGGGGCCATAAGAAGACGTGGACCTTCTGTCATAGGCTGTAGAATCCATTTCGAACTTCAAATACCAAATTTGAAACAATTCCGGTGAATAATGTCGCGAAAATCCACAAGGTACCGAAAATAGAAGACATGGACTTGCACAAACACTTTTCTGTCTTAAGCTGAAATATACCACATTTGAAACATTTCCGGCGAGTAGTGTCGCTTAAATCATTAAAATACCGAATATCGGAAGGTAGCGTTGTATGGGGGCTATAAGAAGACGTGGACCTGCACAGACAATTTTCTGTCATAGGCTGAAGTATCCAATTCGAACTCCAAATTCCAAATTTGAAACAATTCCGGTGAATAATGTCAGTAAAATCCTCAAGGTACCGAATATCGAAGACGTGAACCTGCACAGACAATCTTCTGTCATCTTAAATCATCAAAATACCGAATTTTGGGAGGTACCGTTATATGGCGGCTATAAGAAGACGTGGACCTTCACAGATAATCTTCTGTCATAGGCTGAAGTATCCAATTCGATCTTTAAATACCAAATTTGAAACAATTCCGGTGAATAGTGCCGCTAAAATCTACAAGGTATTGAATATCGAAGACGTGAACCTGGAAAGAAAATCTTCTGTCATAGGCTGTAGCATACATTTCGAACTTGAAACAATTCCTTTGAATAATGTCGATTAAATCTTCAAAATACCGAATATCGGGAGGTACCGTTATATGGATGCTATGCGAAGACGTGGACCTGCACAGGCAATCTTCAGTCATAGGCTAAAGTATCTAATTCGAACTTCAAATACCAAATTTGAAGGAATTCCAGTGAAAAATATCGCTTAAATTATCAAAATACCGAAAATCGGGAGGTAACGTTATATGGGGCTATACGAAGACGTGGCTATAAGAAGACGTGGACTTGCACAGGCACTTTCTGTCTTAAGCTAAAGTATCCATTACGAACCTCAAATACCAAATGTGAAACATTTCCGGCGAGTAATGTCACTTAAATCATCAAAATACCGAAAATCGGGAGGTACCGTTATATGACGTGAACCTGCAGAGACAATCTTCTGTCATAGTCTGTAGTATCCATTTCGAACTTCAAATACCAAATTTAAAACAATTTCGGTGATTAATGTCGCTTAAATCATAAAAATGCACAGACACTTTTCTGTCTTAAGCTGTAGTACTCATTACGAACTTCAAATACCAAATGTGAAACATTTCCGGCGAGTAATGTCGCTTAAATTATCAAAAGACCGAATATCGGGAGGTACCGTTATATAAGGGCTATAAGAAGACGTGGACTTGCACAGGCACTTTCTGTCTTAAGCTGAAGTATCCATTACGAACCTCAAATACCAAATTTGAAACATTTCCGGCGAATAATGTTGCATAAATCACCGAAATACAGAATATCGGTAGGTACCGTTACATGGGGGCTATAAGAAGACGTGCGCCGGCAATCTTCTGTCATACGATGAAGTATCTGATTCGAACGTCAAATACCAAATTTTAAAGAATTCCGTTGAATAATGTCGCTAAATTCAACAAAGTACCGAATATCGGAAAGTACCGTTATATGGGGGCTATACGAAGACGTGGACCTGCACAGACACTTTTCTGTTTTAAGCTGTAGTATCCATTACGAACTTCAAACAACAAACTTGAAACATTTCCGGCGAATAATGTCCCTAAAATCAAAAAATACCGAAGACGTAGACCTGCACAGACACCTTTCTGTCTTAAGCTGTAGTACCCATTACAAATTTCAGATACAAAAGTCGAAACATTTCCGGCGAATAATGTTGCATAAATCACCGAAATACTGAATATCGGTAGGTACCGTTACATGGGGGCTATAAGAAGACGTGCGCCGGCAATCTTCTGCCATACGCTGAAGTATCCATTTCGAACCTCAAATACCATGGCGCTTATATCATCAAAATACCGAAAATCGGGAGGTACCGTTATATGGGGGCTATAAGAAGTCGTGGACCAGCACAGATAATCTTCTATCATTGGCTGAAGTCCTGCAGACAGAATATAATTTATCGTGAAGAAATACGCTTATTTCATTCCAGCCTGCACAGATTTGGCTTTTGTCAGGTTAGTGAACGCCATACGCGTGTTCTACTCAGCACATTTAACATCCTTCACATCTGAGTAGCCAAATGTAGTGCTGCAATATCAGTAAAAAGCAGAGCAACATCAGTGGAGTCTGATTACTTAAATACGGTGCGGCAATGTCAGCAAAGCGGTAGCAGAGCGATGGCATTAGAAAACAGCGTAGGAACTTAGATTAAGAAAAGATATATATACATATATATATGTATAATGTAATATATATATGCGGACAAACGTCCCATCTATTTAATAGAACAGGCCGCAAGGACATATGTCGAAACGACTCGCTTATTCTGGACGATATACAGGACCAAAAATACAACGTATAAATCATCTTAACGACGATCATAATCTACATGCTGATCTAACATATGATGAAGAAGAGAAGCAGGCCGAGGATAACAACAAAACGAAGAGCTTAATTATTTTTTGGGACAAAGCCCCTCCTGTATTGGATTTCAAAGTCAATTGGTAGGAGGCACGCTAGGAAATCGACACAGGGGCGTCAAAGAGCTATATCAAACCACTACCTGAACTAAAAGAAATTTAATTAGTTCTTCATTCTTTTTCAGTAAAATCAATCCACGGGGTTACCCCTATCAATCACTAATGTGCTCTTAAAATTTTTGCTATATTTTCCAATTTTTAATTTTACCTGAGCTGACGTCATTTGATGGCCTTGACATATTGAAAAGGGAACATTCGTCTATTGATTTAAAACGCAACTACTCATGACAACGGAGAGGAAACTATTTCATTCATAACTAGACAGGACTTAACTCATCTGCAACTTCAGGATAAGTCGATACCAAACCATTTGAAAGAAGCATTTGTCAAGCTAATTAAAAATGTTAATGGAGTGTTTGCAGATCCCAGTGTACTCGAGTATGTACACGTATCCTTTACGGTTTTCGGATTTCGTAAACAAAGAAATCCAGGACTTATTGGCGAATGGTATAATTCGAAATTTAGGTCTCCATGCAATAACCCAATATAGGTAATAAAGAAGAAGGGTCTTGACGAAACTAGAAAACTCAGCTATCAGAACCAGATAGAGAAGAAACGGCGTTTTCCATAAAAAACGGAAAATATGAATTTTGTAAACTGCCCTTCGGTCTGATAAATGCTCCAAGCATTTTTCAGAGGGTGGCAGATGACGTGTTAAGAGAACACATCGGGACGAGGTGTTTCGTCTATGTAGACGATGTAATCATATTCTCGAAAGAGGAGCACCAACACTTACAATATGTGGAATTAGTACTGAGAAGTCTATTTAAAGGCAATATGAGGGTTTCGGCTGAAAAATTAAAACTCTTCCAAACTGCGGGTGAATATTTAGGATTTTTAGTTTTCCAAGGGGGATTTAGAACAAGTCCAGAAAAAGTCAATACAATTCAAAATTTTCCCGAGCCTAACACTCTAAGGGGATTAAGATCATTCTTAGGATTGACGGTTTTATAAAAGACTTTGCCAAGATTGTAAAGCCACTCCCAAATATACAGAGAGGAGAAAATTGTCGAGTTTCTGCATCGCAGTCGAAAAAAATATAAATTGATTTGAGTAGTGAACAGAAAGAGGTATTCAACATAATAAAAAATCCTAACGCCCGAGGATGTAACGTTAACATATCCAGATTTTCGGAAACCATTTGATTTAACGACGGATACTTCGTCACATGCTATAGAAGCTGTCCTTTCGCAAGGAGACAGACCTGTCACTATGATCTATCGCATTTTATCCGAAAGATAGAAACATTACGCTACTAATTATTAGTTATTGACCATCGTCTGGGCACTTAAACCGCTTCGAAATCGGAGTTTCAGATCTGAATGTATTCAAAGATCACTAACATTTGCCGTTTCGGACAGAAATCCGAACCCAAAATCAAAAGATGGAGAGCAATTATTGATGAATGCAAGGCAAGGCTGATCTACAAACCCGGAAAGAAGAATGTGGTCGCCGATGCGCCGCCTAGGCAACACATAAATGCTTTGGAGAAGGTTAATGTATATACAATTCATAGCGAAATGTCATCAACTAACACAATTGAAAGAACCGGCAAACCGGTAAATTGTTTTCGCAATCAAATAATCGTGGAAGAAGGTGACGTGACAGAGAAAAAGTTCTCGTCAAGAATAGTAGGAAATTAGGGAACAAACTAACTCCCCTTATAGTGAAGGAGAAGTAGAACAAGATCTAGGGACAACAGTTCTGATTAGAGGGAGAAGGATCCATAAGGACAATCTTCGGTGAATGTACAGAAAATATTTATTTTATATTGGTAGTGAGTTAAAGGAAATATTGTTTACATGTTTAGGATTGCTGTAAGATTGCTCATAGCCATAGGCAAGCGAGAAGCCTTAATGCATCAGGAACAGTCCTGAAATACACCACTGGGACACCTGATCATGATGACTTCGACAAACTGACCAACACAGTTGACCAACTAATCAACTCACAGGAGAGATAGTTTACTATCAACTCCGAAGTGCAGAAAGCAATTAATAGCCAAAAGGCAGAAAAACAAAAAGAAGATAATACAGGAAAACTTTATGATATCCTTCTAGCTAGAAATAGGGCGATTATAACAGCAATAAATAATTTCGTAACCTCCATTACATTCGCAAAAATTGGAGTTTTGAACCCTATCCTTTTAGATAGCAATGGAATCAATTTTACAATATAAAACCAGTACTAAATTAAGATTTTGCAATACAATAGTAAAATATATTTTCTGATAACATATCCTATAGCTAAGTGCAAATGTAAGAAAATTATTATATTATCAGCAGCAAAAAGTTACCTCATGCTCCACTTGCAAGAATCCACCCTAGCTGCATGTCACAATTACAACTCAGCTGTAAGAAATTGCAGAGATACGATACCAACATTTTGTCTGTCATCAACACTTACATCATGCGCTCTGGAATTAATGACACGTAACAGCGCTAACTGCAGCACAACATTCAACAACCTCCCACCAATTACGGCGATAAGCGATGGTTTTTTGGTCATCAATGACCAACTGGTTGTTGTAGAAGAAAACAACGAACCCCCTGTTACAGTCAATGGTACTTACCTAGTTGTCTTCAATGATATCGTTAGAATCAATAATACGATGTACTATAACGAAAATTCAACGTCACCCCTACAACCGGATATTCCATAGGCTTCTGTGATTATCCTAACGCAACACACCGATATACTAAGCACGTCCTATCTCCATCATGTCAACAAACAAAATCTCCAACACATCCATCACCGACAACATGTGGTCTATAAAGGTCATATCGCAAGTTTATCGACTATTGGAACTATATTATAATTAGGACTAGTTGCTTACTCACTAAGACGCAGGGCCTCCGCAAGAAAAAAAATCTAATAACTAAATCTGTAGAGGTTGCAATAAAAAACGCTAACGCTGGGACCGTGGACGGCCATAACTTAGAAGAGGAGGAGTTATCGTGAACACGCTTATTTCATTGTTTCGACAGTTTTGGCTTTTGTCAGGTAACTGAACGCTATACACGTGTGCTTCTCAGCACATTTAATATTCCCACAGGTTCTAGACATCTGAGTAGCCAAATATGGTGCAGCAAAGAGCTGCAGAGCAACGACAGTGGAGTCTGATTACCCAATTACGGTACCGCAATCTCAGCAAAGCGGTAGCAGAGCTACGGTAGTGGAGCAAAGCATTGGAACTTAGATTAAGAACAGAGAAATATTATGTAATCATTGAACAACAACTTATAGAGGTAATAGCACACATAATAATTAAATAAATATAAAAAATATTACAATTAAAATCGCATAATTTATACATTTTAGTAAAATTTTATTAATCTACAAAAATTCTTTTAAAAACTTTAAAATACCGAATTTAGCTGTTATATTAGGGTCTATACGACGACATGGACCTGTACAGGTAACTTTTGTCATTAGCCATTACAATATTCAAATGCGAAACTTAAAAAATTCGGAGAATAATGTAGATAAAATAACCAAAATACCGAATATCGGGAGGAACCGTTATATGGGGGCTATACGCAGACGTGGACCTGCACAGAAAAGTTTCTGTCTTAGACTGTAGTATCCATTTCGACTTAAAATAACAAATTTGAAACATTTCTGGTGAATAATGTCGCTAAATTCCACAAAGAACCGAATCTCGGGATGTACCGTTATATGAGGGCTATACGAAGACGTGGACCTGCACAGACAATCTCCTGTCATACGCTGTAGCATCCATTGCGAACATCAATTACCAAAATTTGAAAGAATTCCGGCGAATAATGTCGCTAAAATCCACACCGAATACCCAATATCGGGAGGTACTATTATATGGGGGCTATACAAAAACGTGGACCGGCATGGTCGATTTTCAATGCCTAAAGTCCTGCAGACATTGTTCATTGTTCCCACAGTTTTTTCATTTGTCAGGTAAAGGTGAGGTCACATTGGGAAAATATTTGACGAAAAATGTGAAATATTTCTTTGTCACAATCTGACCACCTAATATTATTTTTTGGTAAATACAAAAACAGCTGATTTTGGGAAAACAATTTTTTTTTGTTTTGCCAGAAAACAAAAATTTGACCGGAGTGTCCATAATGTGAACACATATGATCAATTATTTACCTCTTTTTTGGTCAAACATTTATTTGACGGTGCAAATGTGCAACAAGGAAAAATATCAGTTTAATACATTGGGCAGCATTATGCTTTAAGAACAGGAACATTTGTAAAATGATGTTTAATGAATAGAAAAACAAACGAATGCAATAAGTGGTTTTGTAGATTTGATATTTTTTTGAATTAACTGAATTTGAATGTTAAGTAAAAATTTTAATATATGGACTGTATCCAGAACTGCAAGAATGTAAATGTTTTTACTATGATAACTGATTTTCCCTTTATTATATCGAAGAAAATAGCGAAACTAGTACATTCTTCCAGTTTCTGGAACAGGATATAGGTAGATGCATCAACGCTTGAAACATTGATATGTCAAACATTTTGACATAAAACACATGTTTCGGCAAAAATAAGTACATTTTTCTATGTTTTCTTATATGACGCAAATCGGAGGTTGTAATTATATGTATTTTTCAACCATTTTTTAAAAATTTCAATAATATTTCATTCATTATTTTCAATTCCAAAATTGTTTTGACAGTTCATTTTCCCAGAAGCTATGTCGATGCGACTAACTGTATTTTTCCACCATGATACAAAAATGCAAAAAAATTTTTTCTGATAAAGAATTTATTCCACAACAGCTGGTTTTTGCTTCTTCCCAAATGAATTTCACATTTGTTCAGTCAAATATGGAAAACAAATTTCGATCAAATATTTGCTCAGTGTGACAGTACCTTAACTGAACGCTATACGCGTATGCTACTCTGCACATTTAACATTCCCACAGGTTCTTGACATCTGAGTAGCCGAATATGGTGCAGTAGTTTCAGCAAAGCGGTAGCAGATCAACGTCAGTGAACAACAAATCATGGAAATAATAACACACATAAATATAAAATATATATAATAAAACCTACAATGAAAACCGCATAATTTATACATTTGAGTAAAATTTTATCAGTCTATTTCAATTCCTTCGGAAGCTAGAGTGAGTTCCACAGACCGATAGGCGGTCGGACATCGCTAAATCATATAGAATATTATGCTGATCAAGAATATATACTTTGTGGGGTCTAAAATGTATATTTCGAGGTGTTACAAACGGAATGACAAACTTAATATACCCTCCATACTATGGTGGAGGGTATAATAACTAATAAAAAAGTTGTAAGTTTGGTAGGGCCGAACTTTGGAACGAATTTGGCAATTCTCAAAAACAATAAAATCCGTTAATACAATTCTATTCTTAAAAATACCGAATGTAGCTGTTAGATTAGGGTCTATACGAAGACGTGGACCTGCACAGACAATTTTCTGTCATAGGCTGTAGTATCAATTACGAACTTCAAATACCAAATTTAAAACAATTCCGGTGTGGTATGGGGCTATACCAAAACGTGGACCTACATGGCCCTTTTTCAAGTTCATCCATTGCGAACATCAAATACCAAATTTGAAAAAATTCCGGTAAATAGTGTCGCTAAAATCCACAATGTACAAAATATCAGAACTTCAAACACCAAATTTAAAACAATTCCGGCGAATAATGTCGCTAGATCAACAAAGTACCGAACATCGAGTGCTATACTGCAGAGCCAATTTTCTCTCTTAGGCTATGGTATCCATTACGAACTTTATACACCAAATTTAAAACAATTCCGGTGAATAATGTCGCTAAAATAATCAAAATATCGAATATCGGGAGGTATAGTTATATGGGGGTTCTACGAGGAGGTGGACCTGTCGTAGGCTGTAGTATCCATTTCAAACTTCAAATACCAAATTTGAAATAATTCCGAAGAATATTGTCGCCAAAATCATCAAAACACCGAATATCGGGAGGTACCGTTATATGGAGACTATACCGAAACGTGGACCTACATGGTCCATTTTCAATACCAAAAGTCCTGCAGACATAATACACATTTGAAAAAAAGAATTATCAATCTATTTCACTTCGTTCGGAAGCTAGAGTAATTTCCACAGACGGATAGATGGACAGACGGACGGTTGTCGCTAAATCGATATAGAATTTAAGTCTAATCAAGAATATATATACTTTGTGGGGTCTAAAATGTATATTTCGATATGTAACAAACGGAATGACAAACTTAATATATTTCCATACTATGGTGGAGGGTATAAAAACAAGTAAAAAAGCTGTAAGTTCGGCCGGGCTGATATTTGAATACCCTCCACCATTTGGAACGATTTTGGCAATCTTCAAAAAATTAAATTCCGTTAAAAATTCTATGAAAAATTTTAATAGTTTTGAATGTAGCCGTTATATTAAGGTCTATATGACGACGTTTACCTGCATAGGCAACTTTTGTCATAAAACATTACAATATTCAAATGCGAAACTTAAATAATATAAATAAATAATAATTAAATAATAATAAAAATCATAAAAATATCGAATATAGGGAGGTACCGCTATATTGGGGCTATATAAATAAAATCCATTAAAAATTATGTTAAATTCTCAAAAATACCGAATGTAGCCGTATATTAGGGTCTATACGACGACGTGGACCTGCATAGGTAACTTTTGTCATAAGTCATTACAATATTCAAATGCGAAACTTAAAAACAAAATCGGTGAATAATGTAGCTAAAATCATCAAAATACCGAATATCGAGGGATACCGTTATATGGGGGCTATACGAAGACGTGGACCTGCACAGACAATTTTCTGTCTTAGGCTGTAGTATTCATTGTGAATTTCACATACCAAATTTGAATTAGTTCTGGTAAATAATGTCGCTTAAATTATCAAAATACCGCATGTCGGGAGGTACCATTATATGGGGGCTATACGAAGACGTGGGCCTACATGGCCCATTTTCTGTCTTAAGACGTAGTGTCTATCACGAACTTTAAGTACCAATTTTGAAACAATTCCGGTAAAAATTGTCGTAAAAAACATCAAAATACGGCATATCGGGAGGTACCGTTATATGGGGGCTATACGAAGACGTGGACCTACATGGCCCATTTTCAATAGCAAAAATCCTGCAGATATAATACACATTTGAGTAAAATTTTAGTAACCTACTTCATTTTGCTCGGAAGCTATAGTGATTTCCACAGACGGACAGACGGACGGACATAGAATTTTATGCTGAACAAGAATATATACTATGTGGGGTCTAAAACACTGAATGACAAGCTTAATATACCCTCCATTCTATGGAGGAGGGTATAAAAAGCTGTAAGTTCCCTCCACTATTTGGAACGAATGTAGCAAATCTCAAGAACAACAAAATCCTGTTAAAATCTTAAAAATACCGAATGCAACTGTTATATTAGGGTCTATACGACGACATGAACCTGCATAGGTAACTTTTGTCATAAGCTATTACAATATTCAAATGCGAAACTTAAAAAAATCGGTGAATAAATTAGTTAAAATCATCAAACTACCGAATATCGGGTGGCACCGTTATATGGGGGCCATAAGAAGACGTGGACCTTCTGTCATAGGCTGTAGAATCCATTTCCAACTTCAAATACCAAATTTGAAACAATTCCGGTGAATAATGTCGCGAAAATCCACAAGGTACCGAAAATAGAAGACATGGACTTGCACAAACACTTCTCTGTCTTAAGCTGAAATATACCACATTTGAAACATTTCCGGCGAATAATGTCACTTAAATCATCAAAATACCGAATATCGGAAGGTACCGTTCTATGGGGGCTATAAGAAGACGTGGACCTTCACAGATAATCTTCTGTCATAGGCTGAAGTATCCAATTCGAACTTCAAATACCAAAGTTGAAAGAATTTCGGTGAATAATGTCGCTAAAATCCACAAGGTATTGAATATCGAAGACGTGAACCTGGACAGAAAATCTTCTGTCATAGGCTGTAGTATACATTTCGAACTTGAAACAATTCCTTTGAATAATGTCGCATAAATCATCAAAATACCGAATATCGGGAGGTACCGTTATATGGAGGCTATACGAAGACGTGGACCTGCACAGACAATCTTCTGTCATAGGCTGAAGTACTTCTCATACCAAATTTTTAGGAATTCCGTTGAATAATGTCGTTAAAATCCACAAAGTACCGAATATCGGAATGTGCCATTTCGAACTTCAAATACCAAATTTGGAAATATTTCGGTGAATAATGTCACATAAATCATCAAAATACCGAATATCGGAAAGTACCGTTATATGGGGGCTATAAGAAAACGTGGACCTGCACAGGCAATCTTCTGTCATAGGCTGAAATATCTAATTCGAACTTCAAATACCAAATTTGAAGGAATTTCGGTGAATAATGTCACTAAAATCCAAAAGGTATCGAATATCGAAGACCTGAACCTGAAAAGACAATCTTCTGTCATAGGCTGCAATATCCATTTCGAACTTGAAACAATTCCTTTGAATAATGTCGCTCAAATCATCAAAATACCGAATATCGGGAGGTACCGTTATATGGAGGCTATACGAAGACGTGGACCTGCACAGACACTTTCCTGTCTTAAGCTGTAGTATCCATTACGAACTTTAGATACCAACTTTGATACGTTTCGCTTAAATCACCAAAATACCGAATATCGGGAGGTATCGTTATATAAGGGCCATAAGAAGACGTGGACTTGCACAGGCACTTTGTGTCTTAAGCTGAAGTATCCATTACGAGCCTCAAATACCAATTGTGAAACATTTCCTGCGAGTAATGTCGCTTAAATCATCAAAATACCGAATATCAGGAGGTACCGTTATATGACGTGGAACTGCACAGACAATCTTCTGTCGTAGGCTGTAGTACACATTTCGAACGCAAATACTTAATTTAAAACAATTCCGATGAAAAATGTCGCTTAAATCATCAAAATACCGATACCAAATTTGATACATTTCCGGCGAATAATGTCGCTAAAATCATAAAAATACTGAACATCGGGAGGTACCGTTATATGGGGGCTATACGAAGACGTGGACCTGCACAGACACTTTCCTGTCTTAAGCTGTAGTATCCATTACGAACTTTAGATACCAACTTGGATACGTTTCGCTTAAATCACCAAAATACCGAATATCGGGAGGTATCGTTATATAAGGGCCATAAGAAGACGTGGACTTCTGTCCACGTCTGTCATAGTCTGTAGTATCCATTACGAACTTCAGATACCGAATTTGAAACATTTCCGGTGAATAATGTCGCTTAAATCATCAAAATACCGAATATCGGGAGGTACCGTTATATGACGTGGACCTGCACAGACAATCTTTTGTCATAGGCTGAAGTATCCAATTCGAAATTCAAATACCAAATTTGAAAGAATTTCGGTGAATAATGTCACTAAAATCCAAAAGGTATCGAATATCGAAGACCTGAACCTGAAAAGACAATCTTCTGTCATAGGCTGCAATATCCATTTCGAACTTGAAACAATTCCTTTGAATAATGTCGCTCAAATCATCAAAATACCGAATATCGGGAGGTACCGTTATATGGATGCTATACAAAGACGTGGACCTGCAGAGACAATCTTCTGTCATAGGCTGAAGTACTTCAAATACCAAATTTTTAGGAATTCCGTTGAATAATGTCGTTAAAATCCACAAAGTACCGAATATCGGAATGTGCCATTTCGAACTTCAAATACCAAATTTGGAAATATTCCGGTGAATAATGTCGCTTAAATCATCAAAATACCGAATATCGGAAAGTACCGTTATATGGGGGCTATACGAAGACGTGGATCTGAACAGACTCTTTTCCTTTTTAAGCTGTAGTATCCATTACGAACTTCAAACAACAAATTTGAAACATTTCCGGCGAATAGTGTCGCTAAAATCATCAAAATACTTAACATCGGGAGGTACCGTTATATGGGGGCTATAAGAAGACGTGGACCTGCACAGGCAATCTTCTGTCATAGGCTGAAATATCTAATTCGAACTTCAAATACCAAATTTGAAGGAATTCCGGTGAATAATGTCGCTTAAATCATAAAAATAACGAATATCGGGAGGTACCGTTTATGAGGGCTATACGAAGGGCTGTCTTAAGCTGTAGTACCCATTACGATCTTCAGATACCGAATTTGAAACATTTCCGGTGAATAATGTCGTTTAAATCATCAAAATACCGAATATTGGGAGGTACCGTTATATGACGTGGACCTGTAGAGACAATCTTCTGTCATAGGCTGAAGTATCCAATTCGATCTTCAAATATCAAATTTGGAAGAATTCCGGTGAATAGTGTCGCTAAATTCCACAAAGTACCGAATATCGAAGACGTGAGCCTGCACAGACACTTTTCTGTCATAGGCTGTAGTACACATTTCGAACGCAAATACTAAATTTAAACAATTCCGGTGAAAAATGTTCCTTAAATCATCAAAATACCGAATATCGGGAGGTACCGTTATATAAGGGCTATAAGAAGACGTGGACTTGCACAGGCAATTTCTGTCTTAAGCAGAAGTATCCATTACGAACCTCAAATACCAAATTTGAAATATATCCGGCGAATAATGTCGCTTAAATCACCAAAATACTGAATATCGGTAGGTATCGTTACATGAGGGCTATAAGAAGACGTGCACAGGCAATCTTCTGTCATATTCTGAAGTATCCAATTCGGACTTAAATTACCAAATTTGAAAGAATTCCGGTGAATAGTGTCGCTAAAATCTAAAAGGCATAGAATATCGGGAGTTGCCATTTCGAACTTCAAATATCAAATTTGGAAAATTTCCGGCGAATAATGTCGCTAAAATCATCAAAATACCGAAGACGTGGACCTGCACAGATACTTTTCTGTCATAGGCTGTAGTTTCCATTTCGAACTTCAAATACCAAGTTTGAAACAATTTCGGTGAGTAATGTCGCTTAAATCATCAAAATACCGAATATCGGGAGGTACCGTTACATGGGGGCTATAAGAAGACGTGGACCTGCACAGACACTTTTCTGTCTTTAGCTGAAGTATCCATTACGAACTTCAAACAACAAATTTGAAAAATTTCCGGCGCATAAGGTCTCTTAAATCACCAAAATACCGAATATCAACGTGGACCTGCACAGACACTTTTCCGTTTTAAGCTGAAGTATCCATTACGAACTTCAAACAACAAATTTAAAACATTTCCGACGAATAATGTCGCTAAAATCATCAAAATACCGAAGACGTGGATCTGCACAGATACTTTTCTGTCATAGGCTGTAGTTTCCATTTTGAACTTCAAATACCAAGTTTGAAACAATTTCGGTGAATAATGTCGCTTAAATCATAAAAAACGAACATCGGGACGTAGCGTTTTATGGGGCTATTCGAAGACGTGGACCTGCACAGACACTTTTCTGTCTTAAGCTGTAGTATCCATTACGAACTTCATATACCAAATTTGAAACAATTCCAGCGCATAAGGTCGCTTAAATCACCAAAATACCGAATATTAACGTGGACCTGCACAGACAATCTTCTGTCCTAGGCTGATGTATGCAATTCGAACTTCACATACCAAATTTGAAACAATTCCGGGGAACAGTGTCGCTAAATTCCACAAAGTACAAAATATCGAAGGCGTGAACCTGCACAGAAAATCTTCTGTCATAGGCTGTAGTACACAATTACACAATAAAACAATTCCGTTGAAAAATGTCGCTTAAATCATCAAAATAGCGAATATCAGGAGGTTCCGCTATATGGGGGCTAAACGAAGACGTGGACCTGCAAAGACACTTTTCTGTCTTAACCTGTAGTATCTATTACGAACTTCAGATACCGAATTTGAAACATTTCCGGCAAATAATGTCGCTTAAATTATCAAAATACCGAATATAGGGAGGTACCGTTACATGGGGGCTATAAGACGACGTGCACAGGCAATCTTCTGTCATAGGTTGAAGTACACATTTCGAAAGCAAATACTAAATTTAAAACAATTCCGGTGAAAACGTCGCTTAAATCATGAAATACCGATTATCGGGAGGTACCGTTATATAAGGGCTATAAGAAGACGTGGACTTGCACAGGCACTTTCTGTCTTAAGCTGAAGTATCCATTACGAACTTCAGATACCGAATTTGAAACATTTCCGGCGAATAATGTCGCTTAAATCACCAAAATACTGAATATCGGTAGCTACCGTTACATGGGGGCTATAAGACGACGTGCACAGGCAATCTTCTGTCATAGGCTGAAGCACCCAATTTGAACTTCAAATACCAAATTTGAAAAATTTCCGGCGAATAATGTCGCATAAGTCATCAAAATACCGAATATCGGGAGGTATCTTTATATGGGGGCTATAAGAAGACGTGGGCTTGCACAGACACTTTTCTGTCTTAAGCTGAAGTATTAATTACGAACTTCAAATACCAAATTTGAAACATTTCCGGCGATTAATGTCGCTTAAATCACCAAAAAATATCGAATATCGGGAGGTACCGTTATATGTAGGCTATAAGAAGACACTGACCTGCACAGGCAATTTTCTGTCATAGGCTGAAGTATCCAATTCGGACTTAAATTACCAAATTTGAAAGAATTCCGGTGAATAGTGTCGCTAAAATCTAAAAGGTATAGAATATCGGGAGGTGCCATTTCGAACTTCAAATACCAAATTTGGAAAATTTCCGGCGAATAATGTCGCTTAAATCATCAAAATACTGAATATCGGGAGATACCGATATATGGGGCTATTCGAAGACGTGGACCTGTACAGAGAGTTTTCTGTTTTAAGCTGTAGTATCCATTACGAACTTCAGATACCAAATTTGAAACATTTCCGGCGAATAATGTCGCTAATATCATCAAAAAACCGAATATCGGGAGTTACCGTTATATGGGGTCTATACGAAGACCTGGACCTGCACGGATACTGTCTTGTGGTCCACATCTGTCTATCTGTCTTAAACTGTAGTACAGACAAACATTTCCGGCGAATAATGTCGCTTACATCATCAAAATAGCGAAAATCGGGAGGTTCCTTTGTATGGGGGCTATAAGAAGACGTGGACCTGCACAGACAATCTTCTGTCATAGGCTGAAGTATCCGATTCGAACTTCAAATGCCAAATTTTATATAATTCCGACGTGGATTTGCACAGATAATCTCCTTTCCTAAACGTCCTAAATTTAAAATAATTTCCATTAATATTGTCGCTAAAATGATCAAAATACCGAATATCGGTAAGTACCGTTAGATGGGGGCTATACCAAAACGTGGTCCATTATCAATATCAAAAGTCCTGCAGACAGAATATAAGTTATCGTGTAGAAACACGCTTATTTCATTCGAGGTTGCAAACTGGAATTCGAAACTTGAAAAAATCAGTTTATAATATAGCTAAAATCTTCAAAATACCGCATAAGGACGGGCGGGTGGGTTGGTTGTACCGTTATATGGGGGCTATACGTAGAGGTGGACCTACATGGCTCATTTTCTGTTTTATGCTGTAGTATCTATTACGAACTTCAAATACCAAATTTAAATCAATTCCGGTAAATAATGTCGCTAAGATCATCAAAATACCGAATATCGGGAGGTACCGTTATATGGTGGCTATACGAAGACATAGACCTACATGGCCCATTTTCAATACCAAAAGTCCTGCAGACTAATACACATAATCAAGAGCACAATGTAGGACACAAGAATCCACAATATTCTGTAAATAGACAGAAACAGGTTGGACCTTTCAGCAGTTCACGGCATATTAGAAACCACATGCCAGTGGTAACAACTCTGACCGAGTGGAGCCTATGGAGTTGGACCTCTCCCTATTTAAGCATCCTACGTAACATAGTCTACTGACAGGCCGCAAGGACATGTGACGAACTACTTGCTAATTCTGTACGATACACAGGACCAAAAATACAACGTGTAAATCATCTAAACGATGATCATAATCTACCTGCTGATCTAACATATGAAGAAGAAGCGGAGCAGGCCGAGTATGACAACGAAAACGATGAGCTTAATTATTTTTTTGGGACAAAGTACCTCCTGTCTTGGAATTCAAAGTCAATTGGTAGGAGGGAAGCTAGGAAATCGACACAGGAGCGGCAAATGGTCGATACCAAACCATTTGAAAGAAGCATTTGTCAAGGTAATTAAAAATGTTAATCGAGTGTTTGCAGATCCCAATGAAGCACTTCCATACAATACAGACATGGTTGCGACGATTCGCACCGAAAACGAAGACCCAGGGTACTCGAGTATGTGCACGTATCCTTTAGGGTTTTCGGATTTCGTAAACAAAGAAATCCAGAAATTATTGGCGAATGGTATAATTCGAAAGTTTTGGTCTCCATACAATAACCCAATATAGGTAGTGAAGAAGAAGGTTCTTGACGAAACTAGAAAACTCAATGAGAAAACTATCAGCGATAACTATCCGATTCCTGACCAATTTTGGTGGAAGTAAATTTTTTACCACAGTTAACTTGAAATCGGGTTTTCACCAGATACAGCTATCAGAACCTTCGGTCTGAAGATGCTTCAAGCATTTTTCAGAAGGCGACAGATGGCATGTTAAGAGAACACATCGGGATGAGGTTTTTCGTCTACGTAGACGATGTAATCATATTCTCGAAAGAGGAGCAACAACACTTACAAGATGTGGAATTAGTACTGAGAAGTCTATTCGAAGGCAATATGAGGGTTTAGGCTGAAAAATCAAAAATTTTCCAAACTGCAGTTGAATATTTAGGATTCCTAGTTTTCCAAGGGGGAATTAGAACAAGTCCAGAAAAAGTCAATACAATTCAAAAATTTTCCGAGTCTACGACTCTAGGGGGATAAAGATCATTTTTAGGAGTGGCGGGATATTACCGCTGTTTTATAAAAGACTTTGCCAAGCCACTCCAAAACATACAGAGAGGAGAATATGGTCGAGTTTCTGCATCGCAGAATTTGATTTGATTTGACCAGAGGCATTCAACACAATGAACTAAAATAAGACCCATCACCATGATCTCCCGCATTTTTATTCCAATAAGCGGTAGGGGAAATTGTTCTGGTAAAATCATCAATGTCCCGAATATCGGGAGGTACCGTTATATATGAAGACGTGGACTTGCACAGACAATTTTCTGTCATAGGCTGTAGCATCCGTTCCGAACTTCAAATATGAAATTTAAAACTTTTGCGGTGAATAATGTCACCAAAATACGGAAAAAGGGGGGAACCATTATATAGGGCTATACCAAAACGTGGACCTACATCACCTATTTTCAATACCAAAAGTCCTGCAGGCATAATACACATTTGAGTAAAATGTTATCGACCTACTTCATTTCGTTCGGAAGCTACAGTGATTTCGACATAGAATTTTATGTGGATGAAGAATGTATATACTTTGTGGGATCTAAAATGTATATTTTGAGGTCTTACAAACGGAATGACAAACTTAGTATACCCTCCATGCTATGGTGGAGGGTATAAACACAGTAAAGGAAAGTCAAAAGTCAGGCGGGACGGATAATATGATACCCTTCACATCTATGCCTGTTTCGTATAGCTCCCGTAAAACAATTATATTGATTGCGTATTGCGGCTTTAGAGCAGCTATAATTTGAAATCAGAAGGAACTAATATATGGGAGGCATAGCCAATTCTGAATTGATTTTCACCAAATTTGACGAAGGCATGGCAGACCATGTGATACCCTACAAAACTACAATATTTTGAAAGCTCTCGTATGTGAAAATCGAATTTGGAAGATTTCGCTTTTGAATGATGTTATAGCGCCCTGGCCAGAGGTTACCCTTGAGGGCATCTGCCCAATATTTACGCACTCGCTCGTCTTGTTAGGTATTCAGAACAATCTCACAAGAGAGTTGTGGTCCATTTTACAACTAAATATAATCCAAATCCCTAATTCTCTTCTCATGCAAAATTCCGTGTCGATTAGTTTTCAATTGTGACCTGTAGACTACTACCATAGCAGGAAATTCAAAGTTTTTGGTCAATTTGAACCCCTAAATGTACATCTTTAAAATAAAAACAATAGGTTTTTATTCACCTATTTCAATAGGGTTCGTCCTTGGCCTAAACAAATATTGTTTTGAAAATTGCACCTGAAGTTTGTTCACAAAATACATGGACAGATGGACTGACATGCTTAAATCGAAAGTGATTCTATGAAGATGCTGAAAAGTACCTATGTATCTATCTCGCCTCCTCCTCTATATTACAAACAAATGGACAAAGACATAAAACCCTTACCACTAAGTGGCGTAGGGTATAAACATTGCAGAGGTGGAAACTTTAAGTTACTATGCGATATAAACTTCCAAAACGTCGACATACTTGACTTATATTTGTAGTTCTACTTTCATAATATTCTGGATTTTTTCCATAATTATTGAAAGAATTGAAATTTGCCGCACAGTTTAATTTAATAATGTCATGACCCTTGCCACCATAAGTAGACATTAGTCGTAGTTTTCTTTGGTTCATTTTGTCTGAGGTCTTTCGATGGTGGTAAAATATGATCACGATCTCAGCTAAGTATATTCCACGCAATAAGCTATGTAAAGGTGAAAATATCATATATCTTTCAACGATATCATGTCTCTTTGATTTGTTAGATTTCTCAGCGTTTCTTTGACACCTTAAATATGGATTTCATGAAAATTGCCAAGAATTCAGAGATTAATACATTGAGCAAATTGTAAACGAGTACTATGCATATCCAGGAAATCCCTGCTAAACTAAATTGTATATTCGTTAATTTCATGCCCTCCTAATATTTCTTTTTAAACTTTGAATCATGTTGACCTACTTCAAATGAACTTCACACCCTCAAAAATAAATTATCCTTCTAATAAATACATCTGTGCATGTGAATGAGTATTTGCTCAGCAGATAATCTCTTAAATTTAACATTAAATTGACAAGATTAAAATAACTTCAACAAACTATTATTATTAGTATTGGTCATTATTAGATATTACAAACTATTGAATTGTGATTCCACATTTGACCACACCACACAAATAGGAACTATCGATCGTCAAAACAACTGACAGCCTCAATGGGATTAGTTTTAATACCGCAAAAATATTTGTGCGTAATCTTCGGTATTTACCACTCAGCTGACACATTACACAAATATATTCACAATTTTGTTACAGAATATGGAAAAAATTGTGGTGAGGAAATAATACGTTTATTGTTTTTATTAAATTTTGTAGAACAAACACAAGTCAGTGCTTAGTTGAAAATAGGGGAAATAGTTCTCGTCAAAAATAATAGGAGATTAGGGAAAAACGAACTTCCCTTTATAGTGAAGAAGAAGTCAAACAAGATCTAGGGACAACAGTTCCGATAAGAGGGAGAAGGGTCCATAAGGACAATCTTCGGTGAAGTTCCTTTCACTATAATTAAAAAAAGAAGATATCTTATATTGGTAGTGAGTAAATATTGTTTACATTTCTAGGATTGCGATAGGATTGGTCATAGCCATATTAGTTTCGGCATCAAATGGACGGTTAATGGACTACTCTAATGCGAGACACATTCCAGTAACCGGTGGGATCTCGTAATTTGGGAAAACTTTGGACACATAAAACATGTTACTAACTTAACCTTATACGAATTACTAAGCGACGAGACAGCTAATGCTACAAACCACTTTCCCCAAACTCATATGAGAAATTTGCTGGATGCGGACGTAAACCGAATAAATAGACTGATAGATTCGTCATAAGCAAGCGAGAAGCCTTCATGCATTAGGAATAGTCCTGAAATACATGACTGGACACCTCATCATGATGACTTCGACAAACTGACCAACACAGTTGACCAACTAATCAACTCACAGGAGAGACAGTTTACTATCAACACCGAAGGGCAGAAAGCAAATAATAGCCTCACCACTACAGTAAACAAAATTTTAGGCAGAAAACAAAGGGAAGTTAATACAGGAAATCTTTATGATATCCTCTTAGCTAAATAATTTAGTAACCTCCATTACTTTCGCAAAAATTAAAGATTATTAAACACAATAATGTAATATATTTCCTGATAAGATATCCTATAGCTAAGTGCAAATGTAAGAAAATTATTATATTACCATTAGCAAAAGGTCACCTCATTCCCTACTTGCAAGAATCCACCCTAGCTGCATGTCACAATTACGCCTCAGCAGTAGGAAACTGCACCGATACGATACCAACATTTTGTCTGTCATCATCACTCACATCATGCGCTCTGGAACTAATGACACATAACACCGCTAACTGCAGCACAACATTCAACAACCTCCCACCAATTACAGCGATAAGCGATGGTTTTGTGGTCATCAATGACCAACTGGTTGTTGTAGAAGAAAACAACGAACCCCCTGTTACAGTCAATGGTACTTACCTAGTTGTCTTCAATGATATCGTTAGAATCAATAATACGATGTACTACAACGAAAATTTAACGTCACCCCTACAACAGGATATTCCATAGGCTTCTGTGATTACCCTAACGCAACACACCGATATACTAAGCTCGTCCTATCTCCATTATGTCAACAAACAAAATCTCCAACATATCCATCACCGTGTCTATCAACCATGTGGTCTATCAAGGTCATATCGCAAGTTTATCGACTATTGGAAATCTTGCTTACTCACTAAGACGCAGGCCTCCGCTAAGGAAAAAAAATCCTATAACTAAATCTATAGAGGTTGCAATAAAAAACGCTAACGCTGGGACCGTGGACGGCCATAACTTAGAAGGGGAGGAGTTATCGTGAAGAAACACGCTTATTTCATTGTTCCCACAGTTTTGGGTTTTGTCAGGCAACTAAACGCTATACGCGTGTGCTACTCAGCACATTTAATATTCCCACAGGTTCTTGACACCAGAGTAGCCAAATATAGTGCAGAACAGGGTTTAAATTGCTAACGTCAAATTAGCAATAGCACCGAAAACTTCCAGCCTTGCCTGCTAAAAAATCATAAAAAAATGTAGCGTATCAATGAGCTACGCCAACAAATAGCAACACAGTACAAACAAATTTAGCAGAAAGAGCTAATGCTACTTGAAATCATCAGCAAACGAAACAGTGAGCGGCTGAAGCTAAAATGAAATTAGCCCTAGCATCAAAATACCTCAGCACCAAAAATCAACACGACTGCTGCTTTTAGCCAACAAAAACAAATATTCATTTTTGAGTTCATTGTTGCTTATTAAAATTTCACATCGAATGAAATGCGATAATAACGCTATTTAATATTTGATGGTTTCATATATAGACAATTAGCAAAAATTGTTAACGCCTTTGAATTAAGATTTACATCAATGTTAGGTAAAATTATTCAACAATATTAGAAAAAATCTGGATTTTAAAATAAATCTCGATTGGCTAACAACCTCAAAAAATAAATTTGTAAAATAAAAACAAAACGGAATGACAAATGGAAGAGTGAGTTAGGTAGAGAAAACATAATTCGGGAGAGTACACATATTGTTGAGGAAAAATAAATTAAAATGTCTAAAGAAAATTTGTTTGACGTTAATAAATATTTTACAAAAGATGGCGACAGGACACTTTGCAAGGTTTTAAATAAATATAATAAAAACTCGCAACAAATTGTATCATTTACAACTGACAATGGACGAAACATGATCAAATCAATCTCATTTGTGTGTTGAAGGAGATTATAACGACGAGTATAAACTCCTTATTGCTAGAAAGCATTACTTTTAGAAATGCTACTCTATTAGAAAACCCTACATTAGCAGCGCACAGTGTCGTGTTTTCATATAAACGGCGGCCAAAAATATAAGGAGTTATCGTAGAAGAATGAAAGTTGGTACACATAACTAACATAAATGCAGTAAAAATCATAATCTTAAGATTCATTTGGAAAAAGTTCATAAAGTAATATTTTCTGAGAACTCCAAAACAGTGCCAACAACTTTCAAACCAAAAAAAAACGTATAATATGGATGCAATGTCATTTTTAGACAGCTAGCGTACGTATATGGTACCTACTAACTCGTCGGGGGGGGGGGTAGGTTCAAGGACTAACTAGCTATTTGATTGCTACATTAAGTTGATTTATTTATACGTGCTATAAAGGTACAGGACAGGAACTGTTAATTGATTCATTTAATTTTACTGAACGCTAAGGTGGTAGTACGTCCATTTGTCCTCCCATCTTGGTCATTATTTACAACACCAACAATAAAAATAAAAACAACATGAACCCATATTTGAAAGTGACCTTACTACCTAAGATATCAGGAAACCAAACAGGCGATTCAATTTTAAACCAGATCCATTAGTTTATTCAGTATTTATATAGTTTTCACATCCTTATATATTGGCTCAGAATTAAACAAGTTAATTTTCTTTACCTATTATAATCTCAAAGTACATTTAACTGATTCATTGCTATAAGCGATTTATCATGAACAAAAATTATAACGAAAGGAGGGGGGAACAAAAAAAGTAAGGTAAACTTAAGCACAAGAGACACAAACCGTAAAATGATATTACAAACGTTATTGTAAGTATTTGTTTCAGATTTACTGCGATACTGATGTCGAAGGAAAAAAACAAACATACATATAAGATAAAAAGAGAGGTATAGTACTCACGTATTACTTGCAAATTATTCAGAGCTCCAACGGCGAGTGAGTAGTGAGGAAATATTGTTTACATTTCTAGGATTGCGATAAGATTGGTCATAGCCATATTAGTGTCGGCATCAAATGGACGGTTAATGGACTACTCTAATGCGGGACACATTCCAGTAACCGGTAGGATCTCGTAATTTGGGAAAACTTTGGACACATAACTTAACGTTATACGAATTACTAAGAGACGAGACAGCTAATTCTACAAACCACTTTCCCCAAACTTATATGAGAAATTTGCTGGATGCGGACGTAAATCTAATAAATAGACTGATAGATTCTTGCATTAGGAATAGTCCTGAAATACATGAATCGAACACCTGATCATGATGACTTCGACAAACTGACCAACACAGTTGACCAACTAATCAACTCACAGGAGAGACAGTTTACTATCAACACCGAAGGACAGAAAGCAATTAATAGCCTCACCACTACAGTAAACAAAATTTTAGGCAGAAAACAAAGGGAAGTTAATACAGGAAATCTTTATGATATCCTCTTAGCTAAATAACTTAGTAACCTCCATTACATTCGCAAAAATTGGAGTTTTGAACCCTATCCTTTTAGATAGCAATGAAATCAATATCACAATATAAAACCAGCACTTCGCAAACCTCTCCGATATTATGGCTGTATCTAAAATCAAGATTATGCAACACAATAATGTAATATATTTCCTGATAAGATATCCTATAGCTAAGTGCAAATGTAAGAAAATTATTATATTGCCATTAGCAAAAGGTCACCTCATGTTCCACTTGCAAGAATCCACTCTAGCTGCATGTCACAATTACACCTCAGCAGTAGGAAACTGCACCGATACGATACCAACATTTTGTCTGTCATCATCACTCACATCATGCGCTCTGGAACTAATGACACATAACACCGCTAACTGCAGCACAACATTCAACAACCTCCTACCAATTACAGCGATAGGCGATGGTTTTGTGGTCATCAATGACCAACTGGTTGTTGTAGAAGAAAACAACGAACCCCCTATTACAGTCAATGGTACTTACCTAGTTGTCTTCAATGATATCGTTAGAATCAATAATACGATGTACTACAACGAAAATTTAACGTCACCCCTACAACAGGATATTCCATAGGCTTCTGTGATTACCCTAACGCAACACACCGATATACTAAGGTCGTCCCATCTCCATTATGTCAACAAACAAAATCTCCAACATATCCATCACCGACAACATGTGGTCTATCAAGGTCATATCGCAAGTTTATCGACTATTGGAAATCTTGCTTACTCACTAAGACGCAGGCCTCCGCTAAGGAAAAAAAATCTTATAACTAAATCTATAGAGGTTGCAATAAAAAACGCTAACGCTGGGACCGTGGACGGCCGTAACTTAGAAGGGGAGGAGTTATCGTGAAGAAACACGCTTATTTCATTGTTCCCACAGTTTTGGGTTTTGTCAGGTAACTAAACGCTATATGCGTGTGCTACTCAGCACATTTAATATTCCCACAGGTTCTTGACACCTGAGTAGCCAAATATAGTGCGGAACAGGGTTTAAATTGCTAACGTCAAATTAGCAATAGCACCGAAAATGTCCAGCCTTGCCTGCTAAAAAATCATAAAAAAAATGTAGCCTATCAATGAGCTATGCCAACAAATAGCAACACAGTACAAACAAATTTAGCCGAAAGAGCTAATGCTACTTAAAATCATCAGCAAAGGAAACAGTGAGCGGCTGAAGCTAAAATGAAATTAGCCCTAGCATCAAAACACCTCAGCACCAAAAAAGCAACACGACTTCTGCTTTTAGCCAACAAAAACAAATATTCATTTTTGAGTTCATTGTTGCTTATTAAAATTTCACATCGAATGAAATGCGATAATAATGCTATTTAATATTTCTTATATAGACAATTAGCAAAAATTGTTAACGCCTTTGAATTAAGATTTACATCAATGTTAGGTAAAGTTATTCAACAATATTAGAAAAAATCTAGATTTTAAAATAAATCTCGATTGGCTAACAACCTCAAAAAATAAATTTGTAAAATAATAACAAAACGGAATGACAAATGGAAGAGTGAGTAAGGTAGAGAAAACATAATTCGGGAGAGTACACATATTGTTGAGGAAAAATAAATTAAAATGTCTAAAGAAAATTTGTTTGACGTTAATAAATATTTTATAAAAGATGGTGACAGGACACTTTGCAAGTTGTGTAAAAAACTTATAAATGCAGTAAAAATTATAATCTTTAGATTCATTTGGAAAAAGTTCATAAAGTAATATTTTCTGCGAACTCCAAAACAGTGCCAACAACTTTCAAACCAAGAAAAAAACGTATAATATGGATGCAATGTCATTTTTAGACAGCTAGCGTACGTATATGGTACCTACTAACTCGTCGGACAAGACAGGAACAGTTAATTGATTCATTTAATTTTACTGAACGTTAAGGTGGTAGTACGTCCATTTGCCCTCCTATCCTGGTCATTGTTTACAACACCAACAATTAAAATAAAAACAACATGACCCCATATTAGAAAGTGACCTTACTACCTAAGATATCAGGAAACCAAACAGGCGATTCAAATTTAAACCAGATCCATTAGTTATTCAGTATTTATATAGTTTTTACATCCTTATATATTGGCTCAGAATTAAACAAGTTCATTTTTCTTAACCTATTATAATCTTAAAGTACATTTAACTAATTCATTGCTATAAGCGATTTATCATGAACAACAATTATAACGAAAGGAGGGGGAACAAAAAAAGTAAGGTAAACTTAAGCACAAGAGAAAAAATCGTAAAATGATATTACAAACGTTATTGTAAGTTTGCTTCAGATTTACTGCGATACTGATGTCGAAGGAAAAAAAAACATACATATAAGATAATAACATAGGTATAGTACTCACGTATTACTTGCTAATTATTCAGAGCTCCAACGGCAAAAGATCTTTCGGTGGGCGCTTTAAGCAGCTGACGTAAAGATGACTGTTAAAAGAGCGTAATTATAATTGTTCTTTGATTCGAGTACAACATAGGGCAGCATGACATCTGTAAAGCAACCAGTATTAATGATAACATAATTCTCTCTTGGTACACACTACACTTTTAACCGAGGCTGATCGGCACGCACAATGCAGAAAGGTTACCAAGAACATGAATGTAAGATTCTTACATACATAATGTTAGTAAGATTTATGTGCAATTGTTTGTTCCTAAGGTCTGTTGGTAGCTTGGTAAAGTATAAATGGGTATATCGAAAAGAAAAAAAATGTACACCCTTGCTTAAAAGTTCACCCCTGCTTTAATGAAATTTTATCTTTTTTAGATTTAATATTAGGGTAGAAGGACTAATAATAGCACTATAGTGTTACAGGAAAATACGAAATTAGTTTGGAACTTTTTCTTCTTAGGGCTAGTGCAAAAGTTAAGATTAGATATTTTTCACTCGGCGACTAATCTTAAATTACGCAAAATTTAGTCACAATTGATGAATTCTTTACTGGTTTGCAAAAAACATGCCAATTTGTGTTGGACTAGAAAAACGAATAATTAACACTTTTTACGTGAAATTGAACACACTGTTGCTGGTTGACGCGTTCGAACTATTTTTTCAGCAAAGATTCGGTAATTTAAGCAAGGTTTTTTATAGCTGAGACGATTTTCAGATGTTGTCCAATCTTCTATAGTTTACTTTGGCACATTAAGCAATATTTGATAAGCAACCTTGTCCAACATCACCAACTTTGCTAGATTTTGATCAAGCTTTTGAGTCGAGCTTATGTTTCTAATAACTCCGGATTGAAATTGTTAACAAAACCAGTTTAAATCCCCAGTTTGTTTTTATTTGCCGGTAATTTGTTTTTTTTTTTCTGGAGGAGCTACTCTGTTACACGTGGCCTCTTTGGTGTAAATTTTTAGGGCTGTCAGCTTGATGCGAACATACAAGGAAATAACATATAATAGGAAGGAAAAAGACCAGTTTTTTATGACTCTGCTCTGAATTTCTCAGTGGTGGGTGCCAAATTCAATAAAAGTAATAAAAAGACGAATTCTCATAATTTCCTATTATTTCAAATCAATCAATATAATAAACTCACCATTGTACAATATGGCACGGAGAGAATAAATTAACAAGCCAAATAATAAGATGATAATGATGATGCCGAACTCAATAACGTCGATCTTATTGGATTATCACATGAAGGTGGCGCTGTCAGTTTCCTATAATTACCGTCAGGAATCAGAGAGAATATATGCGGAGGAAACAAAAACAAGGCAAGTACACCCCTTACAGCAAAAAACAGCTGTTTAAATCGTACATAGGTTTAGTGACCGATGAAGCACAGCACAATCGCAGCACATGCGGAACATAATAGATCCTATCTGCAAAGGAATTGAGAATGAGAATGGGAAAAAATTTTCTCTAAATACCGAAAAGTGCAAACAGACTTTGTCAGAAATATGCAGAGAATGTGCAAACAAATTAATCTTTTTAAAAATTGGCAGTGCCACAAGATTGTTTAGAAATATTTTTTTGCACAATTTGTAGAAAATGACAAAATTGAAACTAGAATACTTGGAATGGTTGAACTGAAAAGAGTACACTCAAGTACTTCTAAAAATTTAGTCTGTTTTAAATAAATATAATAAAAACTCGCAACAAATTGTACATTCACAACTGACAATGGATGAAACATGATCAAATCAATCTCATTTGTGTGTTGAAGGAGATTATAATGACGAGTATAAACTCCTTATTGCTAGAAAGCATTACTTTTAGAAATGCTACTCTATTAGAAAACCCTACATTAGCAGCGCACAGTGTCGTGTTTTCATATAAACGGCGGCCAAAAATATAAGGAGTTATCGTAGAAGAATGAAAATTGGTACACATAACTAATACAAGTAGGAAAGAGAAAACGAAGTTTTGCAAAAATCGGCCGAAGGACTCCATTACCTCCCATATATACTGGAATGAAAAAAAACTTATGAGTTTTGACTTGTTAAGGCGAAGATCATTCGTTTTATGATTTATGTGTTTATTTTCTCATTCGTGACGAGCTTAATGATCTGAAATTTGCAGTGAAAAAGAAACAAAAACTTTGCTGTGAAAAAGATCTGCCAATATTACATGAGTCGAACTTGGAGAGTTTCTAGTGTATAATTCACATATGCTTATTTGCAATAAGTTCGAAATATATACTACTTTAAAGAGAACGGCCCTTGTAAGCCATCATCCACAACAAATATGCCTGATGAGCCGCTTAACCAACGGCGAAACGCGTCGCATAGTGGTGAGTGTGTGATAGTGTCTACCTAGCTTTCCTTTTCACTGCAAATTTAAGATCATTAAGCTCGTCTCGAAAGAGAAAACAAACGAAAAAAAATTATATTTTCCAAAGTTGTTGTTGGAATTGAACCTAATTTGGGTCGATTTGTCTCTGATATATTACTGATAACTGTGGTGAGTTATATGAAATTACATCAAAGGACACATCCACCTTCCATATATCCTGAAATGAAAAAAATTATATTTTCACAAATTGTTGTTAGAATTAATCCAAATTAATCTTGATTTTCTCTGATGTATTTTGATTAGTATTTAATTTCGTTTTATTATGTTATAAAACATATTACCCTGACACCAATTAAGAAAATCATTTCTATATACATTATAAATAAGTATATATTTTTCAAATTCCCAGTTATCTGCTTTTATTATATAAGTTGGTATTGCCTGGAAGACAAATCCATATCTAAAAAGGTGTCAAAGCGTTATCTACCGGTATAGATGTTTGAGACGCTGGGTCGAAAATTCTTTTTACAGCCTTTTGCAGTAAGTTTGGATTTGTATTTGAATCAAGTTTACCCACTTTACGCCTTTTGGTGCGATCAGAGCAATTATCAAAGTCTGTCGAAGGTCTTCCTCTACGGCTGGTGCAAGGTTCCTAAAACGACATAATCATTTGGAATCAGAAATTATGTTCCACATAATGTACTTACAGAAGATAAACACTCATCACTTATAACAAAAGGTGAATTAAGCCACTATCCAAACTTTTCTTCAAACCGCTCTCTCATGCAGTGACACTTGCCAGTTGGTTTTTATTTTTAGTAACATTCATTGAAATTTTTATCTTCTGCTCAATAAGTTGTAGCCCTAACTTTTACTTCTCGCTGGGCAGCACTTACCGAATTTAATTTGCGTAATTTTAATAATTTGTATGTATTGATTTTTTATTTACTACACCTAATATATTTATATACTCATAACTTTTGAAAATATAATTTTTTTTAAATTCTTTTTGATTAAGCATAAATGAATTGTTGTTTTTACAATGCCATTAACCTTTTTTAAAAACTAGTATACTGATATTTTTCATTTTTGGCGCCCTACGACACCGTGCCTATATCTTGATCCACGGGTCCATCATATGCTTCGTGATACATACAAAACAATCGCCAGAGAGTTTTTAGGTAAGCAACTAAAAACTCTCTGGGGTAAACTTACAGCAATATGTAACATCGATAAAAGTTCGGTTGCCACAAACTCGTCATCCACTGTACAAGAAACCAACAGCGTTGAGGATCTTTTAACTGCTTTTTTGGACAATGAGTTCAATAAAAACCACACTCAAAATAATGATGTATTAGGAAAGTTTGAAAAATTAAATCTGCCATATGTGAAAAATGCAAACGTTTTACGGTACTGGCAGGAAAGAAAACACATTGATCCTGAATTGTACTCGTGTATAACGTGTGTTTCGCTGTATCACCAACTCAGGTACCCTTAGCATATAAATTGTATTTTTCCATAAGAGTAATTACGATAATTAAAATTTATGTTTTGCTTTATTTGATGATATTATTTGGTGATAATCTACGCTACGGTTAAGCTGCATTAAAAAAGTAACTTCAGTGGAACGTGCATTTTCGAAGATACGCTCCAAAATACATTTTTGGTGAATTTGAATTCACAGTTTTTGCATGAAGCTATTCTACAGCTTGACAATTATTCTGATGAGGGTTAAAGTAAAATCCAAACCTATAATTTTTTGTACTTAATAAAACTGAACTACACTTTTATTTATTTTTATTCTGGTAAAATTGTTTACTATATTCGATATTACCCTAGGCAACAATTACTATGTCGATGATTTACAAAGGGAAAAAATTAACTTAACATCACGTATTAATCGCTATTATTCTATATGTACGATTTTTTTCATTTGTACGTTGATAACACACAACTCTAAAAGTATTTTGAGAAAAAATATTTGAGTAAAATTTTATTAATTTACTTCAATTCGTTCGGAACCTAGAGTGAGCTCCACAGACGGATAGACAGACGGACATCGCTAAATCGATATAGAATTTTATGCTGATCTGGAATATCAATACTTTGTGGCGTATGAAATGTATATTGCGAGGTGTTACAAACGGAATGATAAACTTAATATTCCCTCCATACTATGGTATGGTATAATAACAAGTAAATGGTATGGTATAATAACAAGTAAAAAGCTGTAAAGCTTCACCATCGATTTGGCAATTCTCAAAAACAATGAAATCTGTTAAAAAAAAGTCCAATAAAAATCTTGAAAATACCGGATGTAGCTGTAATATTAGGGTCTATACGACGACGTGGACCTGCATAGGTAACTTTTGTTGTAAGCCATTACAATATTCAAATGCGAAACTTAAAACTATTGGTTGAATAATGTAGCTAAAATCATCAAAATTCCGAATATATGGAGGTACCGTTACATGAAGACGAGGACCTGCACAGACAATCTCCTGTCGTAGGCTATAGCATCCAATGCGAACATCAAATACCGAATATGAAAGAAATCCGGTGAATAATGTCGCTAAAATCATCAAAATTCCGAATATAGGGAGGTACCTTTACATTGGGGCTATATAAATAAAATCCATTAAAAAGTCTGTTAAAATCTGAAAAATACCGACTGTAGCCGTATGTTAGGGTCTGTACGGCGACGTGGACCTGCATAGGCAACTTTTGTCAGTAGCTTTCACAATATTCAAATGCGAAACTTAAAAAAAATCTGTTTATAATGTAGCTACAATCATCACTGGGAACATCAAATAGTTTTAAATATTTGCGGTAAATAATGTCGCTAAAATCAGGAAAATTCCGACTATAGGGAGGTACCGTTATAGTGGGGCTATACGAAGAAGTGAACCTGCACAGACAATTCTCTGTCATAGGTAATGTGACCATTTATATTTTTCGTCAGAGCGGGACGCCTGCGGAATTTTGTAAAAAAAAATTATGCATTTAAAAACAAATTTTATTCAAAAAACGGAGAGAATACGTATAAATCTAATTTATGAAATTAATCTTATGTCTAAGTATTTGTTTTATATTTGTCAGCAGAGCAAATAAGTTTTAAAATATCGGGTCTAGTTTTCAAGTAGGAATGGAGCTGATTACATTGTTTGTTGATGTTAGTCTTAGTAATTAAAATAGCTTTTAAAACTGTCACACTTAACTGCGTTTTTTCACTTGTCCATATTTTATTCATTAGGGAAAAAACTCTTTCGTCAGGAGCGTTACTTCCAGGCATACATAAAACATACTCAATAATTGTGCGAAAGTTTGTGCAGTTGAGATTATTAGCACGGAAGTGTTTAAACAGCTCCACCCAACGGTCTTCAGTAGCAACATTCTCATCGTTCCAGCTTTTGATTTTTTCAACTGTGACGTAACTGGAAATAAGCGAAAACTCATCGAACATCTCCGTATCTTGGCTACTGCTAAGAAATCTGCGTGTGATCAGCAAATCCGTCACATTCTGTAGGGACTTTTCTCAAATTTGACCATTCAAATACTGCTAGTTGTGCATTGAACTGGCACCACTGTTCCAAGTATTCTTTACTTGTCTTATAAAAATCCGCTGCCGCAGTTTTCACATTCTGCTCATCAACAGCAACGTCAGTTTTTTGTAATTTTACCAGTAGATTGCGGACGGAATGAGGAAGGAAAATCGAATTCTCTTTAAGTTCTAAGTTATCTCGGAGACGATTAATTTCATTAGCAGGCTCTATTGTGGACACGTTTTGTCCCTCGATTTTCAACACGGCTTGATGAAAAATCCCTGTCTGTGCGTGCAAAAAATATAACCACAATTCAGAGCTGGGATTTTCGAAAAACGTTTTTAAAATAGTAGGGCATTTATCTATGCTCAGAAAATAGGTTTTCAAAGGCTGAAACATTTTTAAAATTCTCTCCAGCGCCGGCATTAAAGCAAGCCACCTTGTTTTACTGTAGCCCAACAGTTTCTGATACTCTGTGTCAGTGGAATCACAGAACTCTTTCAGAACTTCTACCCGAATGCTGTAAATGTAGAAGAATGAATAAATTTTCACAATGATGCATTCGAAGTCAACAGGGAGACAATCTGCGGCTGTTTTGATAGCATTATGAATTATATGGGCTCCACACCCAATTCCAATGAGCTGCCTTCCGACGGATAGGTTCAATTTCGCGTAAACATTATTTATCCCTTTTCTATTCCTTCCTCCGAAATTGCAGTTTGTATTGTCTGCACAAAATGCCACAATTTTCTTATCCAAATCATTGCAAGATAATACTTCTTTCAAATAATCCACAATTATATCAGATGATTCGCCTGGCTGCTTTTGAAACTCTAAAATCCTGACTCTCACGCCTTCGTATGGTACAAAATAGCGAACTAAAACAGGGAATAATTTTATTGAGCCATGATTGGAAGCATCGGTTAATAAAGATATGCAGTGGGCTTCGTGAAGGTGTTCTTTCAACTCGTCCATCGCCATAGGTGCCAGCACATTTACAACTATAGCTTGTGATTTTGTACGGGCACATCTAAATTTTTGCTCAAAATATGTTTGTATTAAATTTGAAGCACAGTCATTCGAACGAAAACTGTGGTTTTCTTGCACTGTGTGGTACGCCCACGCACCCTCCGCTGCAGCTATATCCAAGTCTTTGGAAGTCGCCAAATTTGTTCTTTTAAAAAAAGAAAGCATTGACGAGCTTGAAGCGGCTTGATCAGAAAGCTTGTGTTTTGCCGATTTTAAATGCTTCTCAATATCACTGGCACCACCATGTCCAACACTAAAATCAGTACGACATTTTTCACACGTAACGTCTGATTCACCACTTCTTTGTTTTATAAATGGCTTGATCAGAAAGCTTGTGTTTTTCCGATTTTAAATGCTTCTCAATATCACTGGCACCACCATGTCCAACACTAAAATCAGTACGACATTTTTCACACGTAACGTCTGATTCACCACTTCTTTGTTTTATAAATGGATACTTATTGTGCAAAGAAATGTTAAAAGTACACTTGCGTTTAGGCATTATTGTAATGTTACAATCACTAACATTGAAAATAAATTCTTTGACTTTGCTCGCCTTCTCCGACTCCGTGATGAAAAGATACCGGAACAATTTAGAGCGTCTATGCTTAGGGTACTGACAGAGTGACAGAAACTTTTTCTGTTTTTATAAGCATTTTTAATTTGGTGATTTCCCTTGTTATGTTGGAATTAATGTCAACGCCGTCGACGACGCCGAAACAGTTGAAACAGATTGAACTTTTTCGGCGTCGAATTTCTTACGGCGTTAAGATTAACTGCTCTCATAAAATTTCATACGATTCAAATTTTTTGACATTTGACGCCGTCGACGACGTCGACATTAACTCCAGCATTAGCATTACAAAATCTTTCGAGTTAATTTTAATGTTAATGTTGCTTGAAAAAAACTATTCAAATAAATTATATGTTTACGGGGAAAAAAATAACTCATGTATTTTTCATCAATATCAATATCCAGTATTTTCGAAAGCGGGACATTTTTGCTCTCGCTGGGGACAGCGGGACAGATAACCTCAAAGCGGGACTGTCCCGCCCAAAGCGGGACGTATGGTCACGTTAGTCATAGGCTATAGTATCCATTACGAACTTCAAATATCAAATTTGGAACAAAACGGAAACAACCGGAAGTGTTTCACATTTGGTAATTGATGTTCGTGATGGATGCTACAGCCTATGCCAGAAAGTTGTCCCGGTATTTGGTACTTTGTTGATTTTAGCCATTATTCACCGGAATTATGTTAAATTTGGTATTTGATGTTCGTAATGAATACTACAGTTTAAGACAGAAAATTGTCTGTGCAGGTCCACGTCTTGGTATAGCCCCCATGTAACGGTACCTCCTGATATTCGGTAATTTAATGATTTTAGCGACATTTTTCACCGGATGCTACGGCCTATAACAGGAGATTGTCTGTGCAGGTACACGTTTTCGTATAGCCCCCATATAACGGTTCCTCCAGATATTCGGTATTTTATTTGAAGTTCCTAATGAATACTACATTCTAAGACAGAAAATTGTCCGTGCAGGTCCACGTCTTCGTATAGCCCCCATGTAACGGTACCTCCAGCTATTTGGTATTTTGATGAGTTTTGCAACATTATTCACTAATTTTTATTTAAGTTTATCTAAGAATATTGTAATGGCTTACGACAAAAATAACCTGTGCAGAAACATGTCGTCGTATAGACCCTAATATAACAGCTACATTCGGTATTTTTAGAATTAATCCAAATTAATTTTTAGAATTAATCCAAATCAATCTTGATTTTCTCTGATGTATTTTGATTAGTATTTAATTTCGTTTTATTATGTTATAAAACATATTACCCTGACACCAATTAAGAAAATCATTTCTATATACATTATAAATAAATATATATTTTTTCAAATTCCCAGTTATCTGCTTTTATTATATAAGTTGGTATTGCCTGAAAGACAAATCCATATCTAAAAAAGTGTCAAAGCGTTATCTACCGGTATAGATGTTTGAGACGCTGGGTCGAAAATTCTTTTTACAGCCTTTTGCAGTAAGTTTGGATTTGTATTTGAATCAAGTTTACCCACTTTACGCCTTTTGGTGCGATCAGAGCAATTATCAAAGTCTGTCGAAGGTCTTCCTCTACGGCTGGTGCAAGGTTCCTAAAACGACATAATCATTTGGAATCAGAAATTATGTTCCACATAATGTACTTACAGAAGATAAACACTCATCACTTATAACAAAAGGTGAATTAAGCCACTATCCAAACTTTTCTTCAAACCGCTCTCTCATGCAGTGACACTTGCCAGTTGGCTTTTATTTTTAGTAATATTCATTGAATTTTTTTATCTTCTGCTCAATAAGTTTTAGCCCTAACTTTTAATTCTCGCTGGGCAGCACTTACCGAATTTAATTTGCGTAATTTTAATAATTTGTATGTATTGATTTTTTATTTACTACACATATTATATTTATATACTCATAACTTTTGAAAATATAATTTTTTTAAATTCTTTTTGATTAAGCATAAATGAATTGTTGTTTTTACAATGCCATTAACCTTTTTTTAAAAACTAGTATACTGATATTTTTCATTTTTGGCGCCCCACGACACCGTGCCTATATCTTGATCCACGGATCCATCATATGCTTCGTGATACATACAAAACAATCGCCAGAGAGTTTTTAGGTAAGCAACTAAAAACTCTCTGGGGTAAACTTACAGCAATATGTTAAATCGATAAAAGTTCGGTTGCCACAAACTCGTCATCCACTGTACAAGAAACCAACAGCGTTGAGGATCTTTTAACTGCTTTTTTGGACAATGAGTTCAATAAAAACCACACTCAAAATAATGATGTATTAGGAAAGTTTGAAAAATTAAATCTGCCATATGTGAAAAAATGCAAACGTTTTACGGTACTGGCAGGAAAGAAAACACATTGATCCTGAATTGTACTCGCGTATAACGTGTGTTTCGCTGTATCACCAACTCAGGTACTGTATAAGTTCGATACGTTCCACCACAACTTTCCAATACTCGTCAATCACGGATGCTGATTGGCACACTGGCATCTCCTCTACAATTCCCTTGGCGGATACCGTAGTGAGCGGATCGCCGCTAGGTATTGGTTGTTGGCGGTAGACTCACCTTGCTCTCATTGGAAGTAGTTGTAGTTGTAATAATATACAGACATGGGACCCTCAGCGGTCATTCAGAACCTCTGCGTTCACTTGTCTGTATTTGCATATGTATTAGAAATAGACAAGGGATCCTCTGCGATCACTTAGAACCTCTGCGTTCACTTGTCTTTGAGAAACGAAAGCGAAAGCACACGGCCTCTGTCGCCACTATCACATTACAAAAGGTAATCTGTTGTTGAAAAGAAAGAAGCATCAATAATTCTATTCTATTGTATTCTTGTGTTTTACACATCATCTCACATCACATAATAACTCTGGGGAGTTTTGTTGTCGCTGCCGCTAATCGAAGCCTTTCCCCCATGCATGAAGAAATCATCGGATTATCTCTCATCATATCATCAACATACATAAGACTAAAAATCAGGTACGTAAATTCAGATCTCTATTTGAAGTGAGCTACCCGTTTTTGTTAGTGCGTATGTTAATTGTTTTTATTTGGAAAAAAAAACATCGTATTGGTCGAGCTTCAATCACCCTTCGCGTGTGTTATTGTAATTCGAATACAGTCCACTTTTGTTGCATTAAATTGCATTTGTTGTACTGATCAACCTACGTTGCGTTGATCATACAATTGCCTTTCGTTTGGAAACAAGTCAGTTGGTCGACTTATATTAACACTTAATTAAGTGCATTCCCCTACAACAAGTAGTTCTGTTATTGTGAAAATAATTAGCTTTCTTTATACTGATCATCCGTTGTCGCGTTGATCATACAAAAATATTTGATGCTCTTGCTCTGCTTCGTTCATTATTTCCATTTCTAACTCTCATTTCAAATGTTGAACCCTTTGTGAGAATAGAAAGTATCCCCCTCGCTGTTGCTCTACTCCCTCGCCTTAGTTGAAGAAAAATTTGCATCACCACAGCATACATGCACATTCTTTTATATTTGGTCGTTTGGTTTATTTGTTGTTCAATTTCTCACCAACCAAACGTTCGCTGTTGTTATCCCCCTTCACGTTTCAAAGGTTGAGCCCTTTAACGAGAATTGTTTGTTTCTAATTAGCAATAACAACACACTTGTAATAACAGTGCATCCATCTGTCTATTGGTTATTTTGTCGTCTTCACCAACGCGCATTTATTGTTGTTGCAATTCTTCTTCGTTTGTTTCTAACCATCGATCAATTCTCACTTGAGAATTTGCATTGCCAAAAATTGCAACAAAAATACTTCATCATTCCACGCGCCCTTTTAAGCGTCGGTTTGATATTCACTAAAAATAACAACAACGTGTTTTGATCTCCAACACTCACTGTTGGATCATTTGTGGCGTCGCTTGTTGTGTGGGTGCGTAGCTGCTTACGCATAGTCATTTCTCTGCCGACGTCGCTTGTGTTTTATTCCTCTTTGTGCGATATCCGTTGTTGGTTCGGCACAGTGGGATAAAACAGCACAAATTGTGAATTTTTGTAATTTATTTTAGAAATTATTTTTCGATAATTTTCTGAAATATTTTTGATTAGTAGTAGGGTTTTTGGAATTTTTGGACAAATTCACCCTACCTTCGGCATTCTTTGCAGGCATATTTACCAACATATATTGGTGAAAATTAATAGTTTTTTCTTGCTAGATTTGCAAAATTTGTAAATATAATTTAACATTTGGCTGAACAATTGCAACCTAGTAGGGTTTTTGGAATTCTTGGACAAATTCACCCTACATTAGACATTCTTTGTAGATATTTTTAGAACAAACATTGGTTGAAAGTATTCGTTTGTGGCTATTTTCTTCAATTTTTTGGGCAATTTATTAATAGTTGTTGGTAATGTTTGTGATTTTCCGGGTTTGGTTGTTTTTTGGAAAAAACAGCTCGACGAATCACAGTTCACTGTATATAGTCTTGAGATTCGGAAATCGGAGATTAGGGAATTGTGGGACAAAGCCTTGTGCACTTATGAGGAGTGCAAAATATATCTCAAGGCTACCGAGACTATACAGTCCGATAGTTTCTATGTTATTGAGGGAAAATATAGTGCAGCTTGTATTGCTTATCTTCGGTGTTTATCCACCATAAACAGGCATCTTGATCGCCTTAAAGCTCCACTCAGTGAAAATTGTTCATCTGCCCCTCAGTCCCCCATCCCTGCTTCTGAAGTACAATATTCTGCCATTCCTTCAACTCTTCAACATCCTAGTAGCCAAATTCCACCCAAGGTACTGTTGAATAATTCTGATGTATCTCCTCCATCTGCCTTGGGTTTTGCCAACCCCGTCGAATCGATTTCGGTGCATTCTACCAATCCACCACTTCATGTGCCCTTAGAATTTTCCTCCATAAATAGTTGCTCCAATCCAAACTTCAATTGTCATTGTCTCGTCGTGCCACATATTGAAATCGAAGTCTTTGCCGGCGATTATTTATCTTGGCCCACTTTTCGTGATTTGTTCACCACTCTGTATATAAATAATGCCCGCCTTTCAAACATAGAACGTCTCTGCTATCTTAGGCAGAAGACTTCCGGTGAGGCTCGCGAAATCGTTTGCAGATTTCCACTCACAAATTGTAGTTTTACATTGGCATGGAAAGCTTTGACGGAGGCTTTCGACAATAAGCGCATCGTGGTGAATAGCCATATCAAAAACTTGTTTGATATTCCTTCCATAGATATAGAAACTAGTCAAGGTTTGAAAAATATTCAAAGTGGAATTAATAGTTGTCTCGCTGCGATGGCCGTCTATGACGTTACCACGGATCAGTGGGATCCGATTATTGTGTATATGTGTTTGCAGCGCTTGCCAAAATTGACTTTAACTCTGTGGGAGCAAAGCATCAAAAAGAAGTCGTTGTTGCCTTCTTGGCCAGACTTAGATGCTTTCCTTATAGAGAGAATACAAACTTTGCAGTGTATTCAGAGTATACACCAAAATCCGCCCACAGAAAAGTCAAAAATAGTCACTTTTCCTAGTCTCTCGATTAAATCGTTGTCGCCAAAGAATGTTACTCCTCGCAGCCCTGCAAAGAAATCGTTAACATCACAGCATGTTTCACCTCATTACTCCTCCACTAGATCGTTGGCATCTAAGAATGTTCGTACATCTAGTTCCATTAGTAAGTCGTTGGTACATGAACCAAAATGTGTTGATCCTTCTCCTCGGCCAAACACTTATTGCCCCATTTGTCCTAACCAGAGACATGTGCTACATCTCTGCCCCAAGTTTATTAAACTATCGTTTGAGGACAAATTCTCGATTGTTAAGAAGAATAAGTGTTGCATAAACTGTCTTTCACGTGGTCATGCAGTAAAAAACTGTCGCAGTACCAATAGTTGCAAATCTTGCAAGCAAAGGCATCACAGCCTTCTTCACCGGCCACTATCTACTATAGTTGTTGCAGCATCACGCTCAAAACCATCTCTGGTTTCTAATAATTCTAAAAGTCGAAAATCCTCGCTGTTCTGCAAGTCTGCTCAAAATCTGGTTTTGAATTCTAAGAAATTACCTCCGGCCTTTACCAATGTCAAAAGTCGAGGTTCAAAGACCCCTCCGGCTTTTACGAAGGTCAAAAGTCGAGATACAAAGCCCTCTGAAACGCACCCACTCCCTGCAAAAAATAATTCTAACAGCCAGTCTCCCAACACCATTCAGGAAAATGTGCTTCTGGGAACTGCAATAGTCAACATCGTTCATGATGGTAAATCTTTTAGAACTCGTGCAATTGTAGACCCTTCTTCTAAGGCATCTATTATAAGTAAGAAACTTAAAAATGCACTTGGTATTACAACTTGTTCTTTGACAAACAAATCTAAGTCTACTTCGCCGAGAGAAGTTTGTTATCTTCAGTTGTCTTCTCCGAAAAATTCATCTAGAATAGTCGAAACTAGAGTTTAATTCAAGCCTAATGTCACCGGGAAATTGTTTTCTCTTCCACCCATGACAAATTTAAAGACTCGAATTCCTAATCTTGATTTAGCGGATTCTTTCGATAATAGCCCAATAGATTTGCTACTTGGCGCTGACTTGTATCCTAAAATTTTAGAAGCTGAACCTCCAAAAATAGTTTTGGATTCTTTGCTGGCCCAAAAGTCTATTTTCGGGTATATCCTTACCGGTTCAGTACCTCCCGCGACTGTAACCTAATCTTGCATCATGAATTGAAATCGACCAATTTAGAAGAGAATCGAATCATTTATAATCGAAATTTGCTAAAAAAAAATTAATTGCGCTAAAGATTTAAATTGTAGACCGAATCTATCGGTAATTCGTCATATCGCTTTTATAATTTGAAAATCTGCAACTATAGCTCACTTAGGGATCTGAATTTACGTTCTTTCCTAATTTATGACAACTTTTTATAGATTGCTAGACTCTTAGTTCTAGCAAGGGGGCCGGAATGTATAAGTTCGATACGTTCCACCACAACTTTCCAATACTCGTCAATCACGGATGCTGATTGGCACACTGGCATCTCCTCTACAATTCCCTTGGCGGATACCGTAGTGAGCGGATCGCCGCTGGGTATTGGTTGTTGGCGGTAGGCTCACCTTGCTCTCATTGGAAGTAGTTGTAGTTGTAATAATATACAGACATGGGACCCTCAGCGGTCACTCAGAACCTCTGCGTTCACTTGTCTGTATTTGCATATGTATTATAAATAGACAAGAGATCCTCTGCGATCACTTAGAACCTCTGCGTTCACTTGTCTTTGAGAAACGAAAGCGAAAGCACACGGCCTCTGTCGCCACTATCACATTACAAAAGGTAATCTGTTGTTGAAAAGAAAGATGCATCAATAAACCATGGATTTATATTGAATATACTAATTCTATTCTTGTGTTTTATTTCTTGCATATCTCTTTCTTTTATCTCACACCACACGCGTGAATCACCCTCACCAAACCTCACACCTACACATCATCTCACATCACATAATATCTCTGGGGAGTTTTGTTGTCGCTGCCGCTAATCGAAGCCTTTCCCCCACTCCCCTGAGTTAAACAGGTACCCTTAGCATATAAAGTGTATTTTTCCATAAGAGTAATTACGATAATTAAAATTTATGTTTTGCTTTATTTGATGATATTATTTGGTGATAATCTTGGTTAAGCTGCATTAAAAAAAGTAACTTCAGTGGAACGTGCATTTTCTTAGTTAAAACTGGTGGTAGCAGAAATAGTCTAGCGAAGATACGCTCCAAAATACATTTTTGGTGAATTTGAATTCACAGTTTTTGCATGAAGCTATTCTACAGCTTGACAATTATTCTGATGAGGGTTAAAGTAAAATCCAAACCTACAATTTTTTGTACTTAATAAAACTGAACTACACTTTTTATTTATTTTTATTCTGGTTAAATTGTTTACTATATTCGATATTACCCTAGGCAACAATTACTATGTCGATGATTTACAAAGGGAAAAAATTAACTTAACATCACGTATTAATCGCTATTATTGTATATGTACGATTTTTTTCATTTGTACGTTGATAACACACAACTCTAAAAGTATTTTGAGAAAAAATATTTGAGTAAAATTTTATTAATTTACTTCAATTCGTTCGGAACCTAGAGTGAGCTCCACAGACGGATATAGCTAAATCGATATAGAATTTTATGCTGATCTGGAATATCAATACTTTGTGGCGTATGAAATGTATATTGCGAGGTGTTACAAACGGAATGATACACGTAATATTCCTTCCATATTATGGTATGGTATAATAACAAGTAAATGGTATGGTATAATAACAAGTAAAAATCTGTAAAGCTTCACCATGGATTTGGCAATTCTCAAAAACAATGAAATCTGTTAAAAAAAACTCCAATAAAAATCTTGAAAATACCGAATGTAGCTGTTATATTAGGGTCTATACGATGACGTGGACCTGTATAGGTAACTTTTGTCAGTAGCTTTTACAATATTCAAATGCGAAGCTTAAAACTATTGGCTGAATAATGTAGCTGAAATCATCAAAATTCCGAATATAGGGAGGTACCGTTACATTGGGGCTATATAAATAAAATCCATTAAAAAGTCTGTTAAAATCTGAAATATACCGACTGTAGCCCTATGTTAGGGTCTGTACGGCGACGTGGACCTGCATAGGCAACTTTTGTCATTAGCTTTTACAATATTCAAATGCGAAACTTAAAAAAATCTGTTTATAATGTAGCTACAATCATCACTGCGAACATCAAATAGTTTTAAATATTTGCGGTAAATAATGTCGCTAAAATCAGGAAAATTCCGACTATAGGGAGGTACCGTTATAGTGGGTCTATACGAAGAAGTGAAACTGCACAGACAATTCTCTGTCATAGGCTATAGTATCCATTACGAACTTCAAATATCAAATTTGGAACAAACCGGAAACAACCGGAAGTGTTTCATATTTGGTAATTGATGTTCGTAATGGATGCTACAGCCTATGCCAGAAAGTTGTCCCGGTATTTGGTACTTTGTTGATTTTAGCCATTATTCACCGGAATTATGTTAAATTTGGTATTTGATGTTCGTAATGAATACTACAGTTTAAGACAGAAAATTGTCTGTGCAGGTCCACGTCTTGGTATAGCCCCCATGTAACCATACCTCCTGATATTCGGTAATTTAATGATTTTAGCGACATTTTTCACCGGATGCTACGGCCTATAACAGGAGATTGTCTGTGCAGGTACACGTTTTCGTATAGCCCCCATATAACGATTCCTCCAGATATTCGGTTTTTTTTTTTTTTTTGATTTTAGCGGCATTATTCACCGGAATTGTTTCAAATTTTATATTTGAAGTTCCTAATGAATACTACATTCTAAGACAGAAAATTGTTTGTGCAGGTCCACGTCTTCGTATAGCCCTATATAACGGTACCTCTCGATATTTGGTACTTTGTTGATTTTAGCAACATTATTCACTGTAATTGTTTCAAATCTGCTGTTTGATGTTCGTAATGGAAGCTACAGCCTACGACAGAAAATTGTCCGTGCAGGTCCACGTCTTCGTATAGCCCCCATGTAACGGTACCTCCAGCTATTTGGTATTTTGATGAGTTTTGCAACATTATTCAATAATTTTTATTTAAGTTTATCTAAGAACTAGCTGGCCCGGTCCGCGTTGCCGGCCCCTACTTTTAGTCTATAATGCATATTTTTTTAAGCATTATAGAATTATGAAAGCGGCACAATTTTTATTATAAGTAAAATAACTCCATAGTAATTTCTAAATAGAAATAAACATTCATGGGAAAAATTATAATAGATAATAATCTACCGTCGGTTTTAGATATTTTGAATAGCCTGATCTTATTTTTCAGCCTAAGGCTATAATTGAGTGTTAAAAACCTGTATGATATAGAACTTCTATAATAGCCCCATGTGAAAACTCAGCTAAATTTTTGGTATTGAATTTCCAATGTTAAGAATACCGTGCTGCGTGGTATTTAGTTTTGTCCACCTCATAATTGAGGGCGGAATGATTTCAAAATAGTCAAAGATAATTGCTTTTTTACACCCATTACCGTGAAATATTAATTAATTTATTTTTGTCATTTAAATTGTGAGTTGGAGAACCCATAAAGTCCATATTTTTCATCATAGTATAATTCAATAACGAACAAAAAAATTAATATTCGTGATTTTTTAATGTTTCTGCCACAATTTGATATTTCGGAGTTTATGGCATGTAGATGTTAATCCCACATCTACGTTCCCAACCAATATTCTCTTTGGAGTTTCAAATTCAATAGTATATCAAATTTTCTTTTCTGACCAAACATTGGTTAGGAAAGCGGATTTGTGGGTACACTAATGTGAGAACTATATTCGAATAAATGCCTATGTGGACAATTATCTGAGGGACGATTCTCTACCCCAGAGTTGCCTAAATACAATTTTTTAGCCAAATCAATTGATGAATGTGGTCAAGACCAAGATGGACTCTACTCCGAAAATTGAAAATATTATGAGAAGAGGTTTTTACACCCTTAGAAACAAAGATGCCAAATAAAGGCCTAAAGATGAAAAAAATGTCGAAGACCCCGAACATGGCTTAAATTATATGATGGTTATACCAAAACATGATCATATTTTGCGAGGATGGTTTCTTATCAAATTAAATTGAGTGTAAGAAAAATGTGGTTAAAATGTAAACAATACTTGAAAGAGGGTTGTACCCTTATCCGGGGGTCATATATCATGACCTGCATAAGCGATTTAAGACATCTTGAAAGTTTAGGAAGAATTTCTTTCTTTTTTCCTAAATGTCCAATTCGCTCTACCATTTTGCACCCTTTATATTCGGTATTTCACTGACTGCAGTTCCAATGAATTGCATTTTGAGTTCTCATTGGGCGGATTATTGCCATATGAAAGATGTAGGTCCACGTAGGTCACTCATTTTATTTTAAATATTATTCATTCAGATTTCAAGGCAATAAAAAATGTTCACTTCAATATAGTATGTCAAATTGAAAAAAATCACACCAAAAAGAAATTTTTTATTAATATTTTTATTGGATACCATTCCAAAATTGTATGAATTGTCAAGCCGTTCTTTAGTTATACCTTATGTAATTTTCCCCGATTTGAGAATTTTTGCAATGAGATCTCTTTTTTCAAGATTTTTAGAAATTTTGACTTAAATTTGGTGTGACCGCGTTAAATTATTTCGATAACATCTATTTCGTTTCGCCACCACATAATTTGGTACTACACTTCAATGTAACCCGGCTTCTATTTCAGTTCTCAAGAAATCGAGTCAAAATAAATTGGTATTAATATTCGAATCAAAAAGAAAAAAAAATATTATAAAAAACACTACAAATGTACATTCGAAAAAAGTAAGTCAAAATAGAAAAAAAAACATACAAAATAAAACATTACGATTGTACATTTCAGAAGTCAAAATGAAAATGTTAATATATCACATTTTTACGCAATTTTTTTGAATATTATCCTTTTCGGAAAAGAGACAATTCAGAATTTGTATGAATCGTTAAAATCAGATCAGCGGTTCTTGAGTTATAAGCGTAGTAACTAACACAACTTACATTTATATATATAGATATTGTAATGGCTTATGACAAAAATAACCTGTGCAGGAACATGTCGTCGTATAGACCCTAATATAACAGCTACATTCGGTATTTTTAAGATTTTAACAAAATTTTTAACGGATTTTGTTGCTTTTGAGAATTTTCAAATTCGTTGCAAATGGTGGAGGGTATTCAAAGTTTCGGCCTGGCCGAACTTACACTTACAGCTTTTTTACTTGTTAATAAAAAATATTGTTCCCAAGCTTTATTATAGTTTTATTTAGTTGTTGCAAAATGGCCAGGCTTTATCCCTTTATTGTTGTTTTTATAAAAACAAAGTTTGTTTATTAGTGGGTTTGTGTAAAAAATGTTTTTTGTCATAGAAGTTATTTTTTAAATAACTTCTGGGGAGAATATCCCAGACAAAAACAAGGGAACTGATGAGGATTGGTGGCTCTTTCCGAAACCTAGGTATTCCCTGCCTTACCCCCTGGTAAACATTACCATCGTTCTCCACTAATAAACAAACGTTGTTTTTATAAAAACAACAATAAAGGGATAAAGCCTGACTATTTTGCAACAACAAAATACTACGGTATCCCGAACAAACAAGCCACACTGTTCTATTAATAGACAAGGCACGATCGACGAAGGGGTTTTTGTTGTAACAGACAAAACCAATCTACATGGTTATGCTACTCCATTCAAGTTGAACGAAAGCATAACAAGTGGAGAAAGATGTAAATGTTTATAAGTGCGGTTGTAAGATTTAGAAGACTTTCCAAAAGAATTTTAGTTTTATATAATTCTTTGGTTCCTCTTCTATTGAGCTGACGATCTCGTCACTTGGGTAAAAAATGTTTTTTGTCATAGAAGTTATTTTTAAAATAACTTCTGGGGAGAATAACCCAGACAAAAAACAAGGGAACTGATGAGGATTGGTGGCTCTTTCCGAAACCTAGGTATTCACTGCCTTACCCCCTGGTAAACATTACCATCTTTCTCCACTAATAAACAAACGTTGTTTTTATAGAAACAATAATAAAGGGATAAGGCCTGACCATTTTGCAACAACAAAATACTACGGTATCCCGAACAAACGAGCCACGCTGTTCTATTAATAGACAGGGCACGGTCGATGAAGGGGTTTTTGTTGTAACAGACAAAACCAACTTACATGGTTATGCTACTTCGTTCAGGTTGAACGAAAGCATAACAAGTGGAGAAAGATGTAAATGTTTATAAGTGCGGTTGTAAGATTTAGAAGACTTTCCAAAAGAATTTTAGTTTTATTTAAGTCTTTGGTTCCTCTTTTATTGAGCTTACGATCTCGTCACTTGGGTAAAAAATGTTTTTTGTCATAGAAGTGTAGGTGCACACTTTACAATGTTTGTACTTGTAAACTTACATCACTTCTTCTTTGAATTTTAAATTGCCAAGAAAATACTTTTTTTTTGAATTTATAATTTTTTGAGTTCTTGTTCTTCTTTCAAACCAAATATAAGTTTTGTTAATTATACCCTACACCACATAGTGGTAAGGGTATTATGTCTTTGTGCATTTGTTTGTAACATGGAGAAGGAAACGAGATAGACCCATAGTTACTTTTGAGAACCTTCATAGAATCACTTTCTGAGTCGATTTATGCATGTCAGTCCGTCTGTCCGTCCGTCCGTCTGTCCATGTATTCTTGTGGACAAAATGCAGGTCGCATTTATTATCCGATTGAGATGAAATTTTCCAAACAATATTTTTTTGGCCCAAGGACGAACCCTATTGAATTTGGTGAGAATCGGATCAAATTTAGATATAGCTCCCATATATATCTTCATCCGATTTCGGGTTAAATGTGCACCAAATGTCCACTATCAGTCCAAATTACCTGAATTTTGGCACACCCAACCGAGTTCGGCCTAGAAGCAAGTATATCAAATTTGGAGAAAATCGGTTCAGATATAGCTATAGCTCCCATATATATCTTTCATCCGATTTGATCTTGAAGTCCCTCACATTCCTACTATGCACTCCACAACCGTGATATTTGGTACCAGGTATTAGATGGAGCACAGAAATAGCTGTTTTAAATTTTATCGAAATCGGTTCAGATTTGGATATAGCTCCCATATATATCTTCATCCGATTTCGGGTTAATTGACCACCAAATGGCCAATATCAGCCCAAATGGCCCGAATTTTGGCATATGTGACCGAGATTAGCCTTAAAGCAAATACAACAAATTTGGAGAAAATCGGTTCAGAGACAGTTATAGCTCCCATATATATGTTTTATCCGATTTGGTGTTTAAGCCTCTCACATTCGTAATATGCACTCCACAAGAATGATATTTTGTACCAGATATAAGATACAGCCCAGAAATAGCTGTTTGTAATTTTATCGAAATCGGTTCAGATTTGGATATAGCTCCCATATATATCTTCATCCGATTTCGGGTTAATTGTGCACCAAATGACCCATATAAGTCCAAATGGACTGAATTTTAGTACATCGGACCAAATTCAGCCTAGAAGCAAGTATATCAAATTTAGTGAAAATCGGTTCAGATTTAGATATAGCAACCATATATATGTTTCATCTGATTTAGTGTTTTAGACCTTTACATTCGTAATATTCACTCCACAACCGTGATATTTGGTACCAGGTATTAGATGGAGCACATGAATAGCTGTTTTAAATTTTATCGAAATCGGTTCAGATTTGGACATAGCTCCCATATATATCTTCATCCGATTTCGGGTTAAATGTGCACTAAATGGTCAATATCAGCCCAAATCACCTGAATTTTCGTACATAAGACCGAATTCAGTCTAGAAGCTAATACTTTTTACGAGAGCTCTACTAAATATGCATAGTGGTGTAGGGTATCATATAGTCGGCCCCGCCCGACTTTTGAGCTTTCCTTACTGGTTTTTTATATAAATGTGCCTTTGTTTCAATTAAAAATACATAAACCTCGCACATTAATTGGTGACCCCGCGTTTTAAACCGTTGAATACAAAAAAAAAAAAAACAAATACAAAACTAATGTAACAATGCCCAATTCCGCGGACAATTCGCGGACCATCTGCTAATTGCAGATGGTTGGAATGAAAGCTCTCAAGCTCGTAATGTTGCTGCTTCTAGTGTCCACAAAATTATGGTTTGTGCAGGTTGAAGCTATTTTTGCAATTTCTGGTATCACTCGCGATGAGACCAAATTCCAATACGTTATAGCAAATATCGATTCAAATTTTCTTCCTCATATTTGTGATATTTTGGAATCCCCTCCTGCTGATGGTAGATTTGTTGCCGTTAAAAATCGCCTTATGGAAACTTTTTCCGAATCTGAGGAATCAAAACTCTGCAGACTGCTGAAAAGTGAAGAATTAGGAGATCAAAAACCATCGCATTTGCTTCAAGTTATGAAAAATCTTGCTTCTGGTCAATTAAATGATGCTGTTCTCAAGACGGTATTTTTGGAACAACTTCCAGAAGATATTGGGTCTATTTTAACGATAAGTCAAGTAAGTGATTTGTCTTCGTTAGCTCTGCAAGCAGATAAGATCATGAGTCTACGTTCGCCACAACTTTATGAAGTAACTGCTGCAGCTGGCAGTATTGATCTGACCAAAATATCCCGTCAAATTGAAGCTTTAGAAAAGAAGTTCAACAACTTTTCTAGAAACCGCTCTAAAACTCGTTCAAAGACAGATAATAAGCAAATACTTCTGCTAAGCAGCAAATCACGTAGCAGAAGTAAATCACGACGCAGAGACTGGTGTTGGTACCATAATCGGTTCGCTGAAAAGGCAACAAAGTGTGTGTCCCCATGCCCACTCGGAAGTTGCGACATTTCCAGATGACAGTGGTATCTCGTGTCGCCTTTTTGTTAAAGATAAGCTTTTTGTGGTATTAAAATTTTTGCTGCTAATGGTTCTTCAATTCGTACTTTCGGTCAGAAAATTATGCATATAGATTTTGGATTACGGAGAAATTTTTCTTGGACCTTTATTATAGCAGATGTTACAAAACCCATTATTGGTTCTGATTTTTTAAAACATTTTCATCTTTTTCCTGATCTTAAGCGTAAAGCATTGATTGATGGCAAAACTGATCTGCAAGTTTCAGCGAAAATTTCTAAATATCCGTCACTAGGCATAACAACATTGGTGAAAGATGACTCTGTGTACAATAAATTGTTAATGAAATATCCAGATGTCTATCAAGCCTCCACTCTTCCTGGTATTAAAACGGAACATGGAATATATCATCATATTGATGATTCAAATTGCCAAAAAAGATTTTGAGTATATGATCGAACATAGAATTATTAGATCATCAAGTAGTAATTGGTCGAACCCTCTTCATATGGAGATGTTTTGGAGATTACCGATTTTTAAATAAAATTACGGTACCTGATCGTTATCCAATACCTTTTATCACTGATGCCAACATTAACATAGCTGGTAGCTGCATATTTTCAAATTTGGATTTGGCACGCGCATTCTATCAAATTCCTGTATTTCCTGACGACGTACCAAAAACTGATATCACTACTCCATTTGGTTTATACGAATTTGTCAAAATGCCGTTTGGATTGCGAAATGCCGCCCAAAGTTTCCAACGTTTAATGGATGAAGTACTACGTGGTTTACCTTTTGTATTTGTCTATATTGACGATGTTCTTATATTTTCAAAATCGCCTGCTGAACATTTGGAGCATCTAAAGATTGTTTTTGAGAGGTCTCAAAAATATGGCATTGTCGTCAATCAAGGTAAATGTTCTTTCGGTAATAGTGAAATGGATTTCCTTGGTTTCCGAATATCATCAACTGGAATGCAACCCATTCGAAGCAAAGTTGATGAAATTGAAAGTATCCCTAAGCCTTCGACTATAAAGGACTTACGACGCTTTCTCGGAATGGTAAACTTTTATTGACGGTTTTTACCTAATGCAGCGACAGAACAAGCCCCACTAAACCAACTTCTCAAGAATGTGGTGAAAAATGATAAACGACCTGTTATTTGGACTAAGGAAGCGGAAAAATCATTTTCGCAATGTAAGTCAAGCTTATCAAATGCAGCGTTGTTATTTCATCCCGTTAGTGATGCTGAAGCCACTAATTTACGCTTTTTCTTAAAATCCAGAAAAAGCAAGTCCTCGTCAACTTCGACAATAAAATTTTATTGGCCAATTTTCAACGGATTTAAGGTACATTAAGGGTAATGAAAACATCGTGGCAGATACATTCTCCCGTGTAGAATCATTATCATTATTGGATTTTGAGGAACTTTCAAAACTTCAACAAAGCGATCAAGAACTTCAAGATTTGTTGAAATCCGAAACATCAATGAATTTACAACTCATTACAATTTCTGCCTCAAATACGAAGATATTTTGTGATGCCTCTCAAGCTAATAAACCAAGACCATATGTTCCAAGTCAATTGCGAAAATCAGTATTTTACGGTTTACACAATTTATCTCATACTGGTTCAAGATCTTCCGTAAAACTTGTCACTGACGTTATTGCTGGCCTTTTATGAAAAGAGATTGTGCACAATGGACAAAATCTTGTCAGTATTGTCAACAATCAAAAATAACTCGCCAAACAAAAAGTCCAATCGGGACATTTCCATTATCATCGCGACGTTTTGCTGCGGTGCACTTAGATATAGTTGGCCCATTTCCACTATCAGATGGTCATCGCTATATTCTTACCTGCATTGATCGATTTACCCGATGGATGGAAGCAATACCAATGCCGAATATTACAGCTGAAACTGTGTCCCAAAGTTTCTTAAATGGCTGGGTATCTCGTTTTGGTTCTCCCGATATTGTTCACACGGACAGAGGACGCCAGTTCACATCGAATACTTTTCGGAATTTATTAAAGTTATTGGGAACTCGATTAAAACATTCGACGTCTTATCATCCACAATCGAATGGATTAGTTGAACGTCTTCACAGAACTCTTAAATCCGCATTGACATGCCACAACAAAACTCAATGGACAAGGTCTTTGCCTTTACTATTGCTTGGGCTAAGAACTTCGGTTAAAGATACTATTAATTGTTCTCCAGTCGAAATAGTATATGGAGAAACACTTCATGTTCCTGGTCAAATGTTCACCGAAAGTAATGTCGTTCTAGATTCAGTTGATTTTCTATTACATCTTCAAACATTAATGTCCAGAATTAAACCAGCAACAACTTCAAATAAGAGCAGTTCAAATATATTTATCAACAAGGAATTGAATGTATGTTCCCATGTGTGGATAAGGAATGATCGTGTACTTAAACCTCTTGAACAAAAGTCTCATGGACCTTACAGAGTGATCAAGAGATTTCCAAAATATTTTACTCTTCAAATCGGAAGCAAGACAGATAACATCACAATTGATCGACTTAAACCAGCATTTACAGAAATTGAAAATTCAGAAATTGATTTAAGTCAAGAAATCACCCCTATCAAATCGAAAGAGAAATTGGTATCGTTTTCACTAGGAAGGGGGTAATGTAAGTGCACACTTTACAATGTTTGTATTTGTAAACTTACATCACTTCTTCTTTAAATTTTAAATTGCCAAGAAAATATATTTTTTTTTTTTTTGAAATTATAATTTTTTGAGTTTTTTTTTTTCTTTCAAACCAAATATAAGTTTTGTTAATTTTTTATATAAATGTGCCTTTGTTTCAATTAAAAATACATAAACCTCGCACAGAAGTTATTTTTAAAATAACTTCTGGGGAGAATATCTCAGACAAAAAACAAGGGAACTGATGAGGATTGGTGGCTCTTTCCGAAACCTAGGTATTCCCTGCCTTATCCCCTGGTAAACATTACCATCGTTCTCCACTAATAAACAAACGTTGTTTTTATAAAAACAACAATAAAGGGATAAAGCCTGATCATTTTGCAACAACAAAATACTACGGTATCCCGAACAAACAAGCCACACTGTTCTATAGTTTTATTTATTTTTGTTATGTTGGGAAACTTTAATTGATAGGCTTCAATTACATTTACACATTGTCTACATATGAAAATAACAAATGGATAAAAATACGATTTTTATCGAATTTCAAACAGTATGAACTGTTTTATGAGTAACGCTGAACTCAAAAATAAATATTTGTTTTTGTTTGCTGAAAACCTTGCTAAGCAGTAGCTGCCATGCTGCTATTTTGGTGCTGAGATATTTTGATGTTAATGCTGATTTCAAATTTGTTGCAGCCGCTCACTGCTATTTTGTGTTGGTTAACGATTTCAAAAATCAAAAGCTCACTTTTCTATTTTTTTAAAGCGTTGCTATTTGTTGGCTTTGGTCATTAATTGGAAACATATTTTGAAGAATTTTTAGCAGGCAAGTGCTATTGCTAATTTGGCGTAAGCATCTTAAACCCTGGAATAACATCATTTATTTATTATTATTAGAAATATATTTATATATAACAAGACTTTTTTGAGCTTTAAGTCATTGCAGATTTATATATAATGTTTTACTGATCTACCTAATTTATATTTCATTGCGCTCCCAATAACTACACAAGACAACCGTAGTAATACCACATTATTTGTTAAGTAAATCTGGCTATTTTATGTAAATAATTTTTTTCTTATTTTTATATTATTTTTCTGGTCAGGATGACAGCTGACAGATGGATGTAAAAAAAGAAAATGTGATAATAACCCATCCAATGTTATAAAATTGCAAATAACAACACAAAGCTTTCGCTGTATTTTACAAATTACTTCTTGAAATGGCAGTGTCAATTTTGTTGTATGGATTAGTGGCAAATTACAAAACAAAAACGTTTCTCACTACTTTAAAATTAATTTTAAATTTAATTTAATATAAATTAAATTAATAATTTAAATTTAATTTTTGTTGGCAATTCGGCCGATTCTTAGTTTTTGTACTCGAAGGACAATGTACATGTTTCGATACGGTCGAAGGGACTTGTAATGATCCTAATACTACTAAGATTTAGAAACGAAGATTATTGTTGAATAAGACCGACAACGACATAAATTTGCAAAACTTGAACAACACAACAAGTATTCTGACTATACTTACATTTGTTGTCTGAAAATGAAATACTTCAAAATATACTTTAATTCAAAGAATGACTCTGTGGGTCAATTTATTTATGAACTTAGATTTTTTTTGATTGATCTGGCGATTGACAAACTTTCTTCAAAAGCTTTATTAAGAAGAGTATTTGTAGTAACATTGATTTTGATGGCACATGTCGATGTCATCGTCGATAGTATAAGGAAGATTTCCAACAGGACATCACCAACGTAAATTACAATAATATTTTCGCAACTCTATGGAACAGTTTTTTTTTATCATTTTTCATAACTGTATGTTTTCCATTTAATGTTTTTTTTTATTTATTTCGCAAAAGTATGGAGGGTATATTAAATTTGTAATTCCGTTTGTAACACCTCGAAATATACATTTTTGAACCCACAAAGTATATATATTCTTGATCAGCATAAAATTCTATTCTACTTTCGGTATTTTGATGATTTAAGTGACATTATTCATTAGAAATGTTTCAAATTTGGTATTTGAAGTTCCCAATGGATACTACAGCCTATGAAAAAAATTGTTTGTGCAGGTCCACATTTTGGTATATTACCTTTCTATATTCGGTATTTTGATGTATAGACCCTAATATAACGGCTACATTCGGTATCTTTAAGATTTCAACAGAATTCGTCCGAAATGGTGGAGGGGATTAAAAGTTCTGCCCGGCCGAACTTACAGCTTTTTTACTTGTTACATTGCATTGTTGCGCAGGCCAATCAAAACTACTAAATAATAATTTCATTTTAATAAGTGTAGCTATTCCACAATGTGTGTATATTCTTGTCAGCGTAAAATAGTTAGTCGATTTACAATGTGAATAATTTCAGATAGAAAGCAAAAATTGTTTACATTTTTGTTAGTAGGTCACTTTCGAAATTGTGTCATGTCGGTTCATATTGACGACCCCATCTAACGGTACGATACGTGGTATTGCGGCGATTTTAGCTACATTTTCAAACGAAATTGTGTTAAATTCGGCTCCTAATTCATAATGGTTTTTAATTTACATAGGTTCACCTGTTATTACAGCTATCATATAATGCTACCTCCAGTTATTTGAAATGTTTAAAATTTGATTTTTGCTGTTCAAGCAGATTCATATAGTCCTCATATAAGAAGCAGTACGATATTTTAATCACTTAAAGCACATTTTTCAACAAATTTTTTTAATCGGACACTTAAAACTCCTAAAAGAAACCAATTTGTTGTTTAAAAATTGCAATAGATAAACCCTCTGCTTTTCTTTATCCCTATAAAACGGTATACAGCAATATTGTATCCACAATTTCTAATTGAATTATTTGGAATTTCAACACCTCGGACAGAAAGAGGTCCATACAAATATATGTATATTCGGTACTTTGCTGATTTAGAAATAAATGATCTTCGCAGATTTTAGTATAGTCCCCACATAACGGTACAACCCATCTTATCGTATTTTGAAATCTCGTTCGATTAATTAATGCTGGTAATTTTATTTTCAAAAACTTACCTCGACGCTTTTTTACTTGTTTATATTTATTGATAAGACTAACGGCGATCCCCATCCCACTTTACTGTCAATTGCAGTTTAAGCTTCATTAAAGGTGATTTTCAAAATCATGTTCTTTATATCTCTAAAGGTTTATTTCGCTACAAAGACAATAGATTTTGTCGATGTATACGTAACAATAAGCATTTTGAAAACACCAGAATTTAAATATTTTTTGCACATTTTTTTAATATTGAAAAGAATACACACACATAAACAATAAAGTTTACATATAAAGTCAAGAAAATAAAAAAAAAAAATAAATCATATTGTATCGTAGCCATACCGTAGCCATGTGTAGAACCAATTGGATGCACAATAAAATCAAACCATATACCATCTGCGCAGGACTATGACTTAAATCCTTCTTTAAAGTACACCTAATTCCTAGCAAAACCATTGGAAGCGAACCAATCGAACCAATATGTTTGCTGATTGCCATAATCGCAGCTTTAAGCTGCTTATTAAACCGCTCAGCCATGACATTTGCTTGAGGGTGATATGCAGAAGTTGTAATTCTGCGACTGCCAGTAACCTGGTTAATTCCGCAAATATCTTAGATGTGAACTGCGTTCATCTGTCAGTTGTTACAGTGAGAGAAACACCAAAACGTGATACGTATTTAGAAAATAAAGTCCAAGCAACGGTTTCCGATCTATGACAGTCAATAGATGGTGGCGATGGCGATTGTGGCATAAGTCTAATATCAAAATGAATGTGCTGAAACCTACCCTTTAGAATATATATTTTCGCCACCGGAGACTTTGTGTGCCTACTGATTTTTGAGTTCTGACAACCAATACAATTTCCCGCGCAAATATTTATTTCCTTACTCATGTCTGGCCAATAATATCTCTTGCAGATTATCCGACGCGTCGTTCTAATCCCAGGATGGCAAACAGAATGCAACTTATTAAATACAACTCTACGCATCGCTAGTGGTATTTATGGCCGCGGTGTCCCCTGTGACACTTCGCACCAAATATATATATTAAACAACGGAATTTCAAAGCTTCAAATTGTGGTACTCATCCTTCTTTCGTAAAATCTCTGCAAGATTTTCTTTTTTCTGCTCAGTATACAATAGCTTTAAATTCAAATCTGAGTTATTCAAGGCATTTACCTCAAATGACCTTGAAAGCGTGTCAGCTGCTATATTGGAAATCTCCGGACGTATTGGATGTCGTTCGCAAATTGCGAAATATACTCTAATTGTCGGATCTATCTTGGACTCCTTTCTGTCTTTGACTCCATAACACGTATCAACGGCTTGTGATCGGTATAAACCGTAAAACATCTCCCTTCGAGCATATAACGAAAGAGCTTTATATTGTCATGAATCGCCATTAACTCGCCATACAAGTCACTTTATTTTGCATCGGTATAGGTCAACTTCTTTGAAAAGAATGCTGAGGGCTCTGTCACGCATCCACGTACCTGTTGTAACATACCGCCTATTGCAGCACATGATACATCTACCGTCAAAGTTAATTTGGCGTTACCATCAAAATGACTTAACATAATGCGAGATGCGAAAGCTGTCTTAATGTCGACGAAAGTCTTGTCAGCTCTATCATCACACACAATCATTTTCTCCTTGTTACTCAAGGCGCGATTTATCATACCATTTATAGGGCAAGATATCTCTGCAAGTCTGGGAATATACTACTTATAATAATTGATCATACCCATGAATTTTTGCATCAGCTTTACTGTATTTGGTTTCTCAAATTCTACGTACACTTCCACTGAAATATTATGTCTCAGAAAATCAATATTTGCTGCCCCGAATGTGCACTTTTCTGGCTTAATGTTCAATCCATATTCTTGTAGCCTAGTAAATACCGCATCGAGGAATCTTAAATGCTCCTCTTTATTTTCACAAAAAGCTAATACATCGTTAATATACACAAATACGAAGTCCAGTCCTCTAAATACCTCGTTTATAAATAGCTTAAAGGTTTGAGATGAGTTAATCAGCCCGAAAGGCAATCGAACAAATTCAAACATACCGAAGGTGGTGGTAATCGCTGTCTTATGCACATCTTCTGGCGCTATTGAGACCTGATGATAAGCTCTAACAAAAGCCAACTTTGCCAGCCAACTCGTCTTCCCTTCATGTTCATATTTAAATCGTGTATGTGTGGTATCGGATACCTTTCAGGGACTGTGACAGCGTTTATCTGCCTAAAATCTCCACAAGGTCACCAATCAACGGGGTCCTTCTTGGGAACTAGATGCAGAGCAGAAGCTACGCTCGCATCAGAGGGCCTGTTTTAGTAAGTTCGTATACTGGTCTTCACTGGTGCATAACTGTGAACATGTATAAATTTTTAAATTTGTCATAGGGTCCAACAATACCGTATTTTTGATATCTATCAATAATCTATATTTATGAAGAAAGTCTGCCTAAAAATTGGCCTTTACATATTTGCTAATGTAAATGCGAATTGAAAATCATGACGCGATCCTAAATCCACGTTCAGAAACTTTTTCATATATATCTAAATCGTCGAACCATTTGCAGCTGTCAAAATGACGTCTGAAACTCTCTTGTCATTTCTAAATTTCGATACCGGCAAAATTGGTATATCAGCCCCACTATCCACTAAAAATTTTAATTTATTCAAATTGTCGTACACAGAGAAGCGACGTATCGATATTTTTGCGCACCCATTGGCCGTCGCTTTTACAATGGGCCTGACTAGTTTTTTTACCATTGTCATTATACGAACAAGGCTGTTCACAATTTCTGGCATCCTTGCTAAATCTGTAATGGAACCTACACAGCCAATTCCTTTTTTTATTTCTCGATCGTGACATCCTTCCACTAGATATTTCTCTTCAATCTCGATCTTGTATCTACTCAAATTGTTGGTTCATTGCACAAACCTCCAATGAAAGTTTGTCAAATCCTTGGCAAATATGACTAGTAGCTTGAACTAGACCCTCTACCACTTTATCCATGTCTGGAACTAATGACGATGCATAGTTCAGATAATTCATCCCTCTGAAAAACTTCCCAAATATTATCCGCTGTTTGAATAAGCTGATTAGTGTCAGTAATATATAATCCTATCAATGCAACATTAATATTTTTTGGCAATCTTCTTATCCATATTCTTTATTAAGCATCTTAGAACGGAAAATTTCATAGGCTAACGAATGGACAAACCTATACCAAGTCATAAATTATATACATCCCAACAATAGCATTCCACTATGCTTCAATTGGAAAGATGTTTTTATGTATGTACACTCCAAAGAAAGAATTGATCTTGAAGTAGCAGCAGAAATTCTCAGTTCCATGATTTGTACCCTCTGCTAGATTATATTGAGATCCCAAATTTAACTGCAAAATTTTCATCACGTGCAACCAGCCTAATCTTAAAAGCTAGAGGCGGTTTGCTTGACTTAAACTCAAAGGCATTAAAAGCCAATACCGGTTTAATCTGTTCTCTTTGTAATACAAAGCAGCCTGAAAATACCTTCCACTTTATTGGTTTTTGTCCAGTATTTAAAGTTTCCCGAAAGAAATATTTTAATAAAATTTTAATGAATGTAGATTAAGTAATAAGTATGGCACAAATTTATCATCGCTTTACTCATATCTTGAAAACTGTATTAGGCACAGATTAATTAATTAATTAATTTTTAATGATTCTAAATTTACAAATGTAACATTTTAAATATATTGGCACACAGCATTCTTGCTACGCCAAATATAGATTATAATTTATCACATATATTCTGTAATACATGCTAATTGTATAACATATAATTGTAATATACCAATCTATTAATAAATGATAATGAAGCAAACCAACTATAATTTATTTACTTATCTTACTTTACTTTTATATTTTCAACAATGAATTCCACTAATTGCTTAGTTTATATATTTTATTACATTACGTTTTAACAAATCTGTGTAAATATTTGAATTCAACGGTTAAAATGTAACCATGTAAATAGTACAATAAGTTAACATCTCTGATTCCTACTACCTTTTCAAGCTACCCTAATTTTAAGCAGAGAAAATGTGTATAAAAGGAGAATGATTTTACAAGAAACCATAGTGTGTGTTTGACCTTCGTAGCGACAACACGTATTTTTAAAGCGAGCGGACAAAACAGTAAAAGTGCAAAAAAAAACAAATAATTGCTCGGAAACCCCGCAGCAGGTAAAAATCAAGCGGAGAGAGGAAAAAAAATATATATAAGCAGAATGTGCGATCAGGAGAGGAGCCTCAACAGCAGCACATTTTTTACAGATGATGGCGCGACCACAGACGGTTACCAAACGGTAGATAGCCGTAAACAAAAGAAGAGGAAGAAGCGCAGCTACTGTGACTGCGAGGACGTCAGCTACCTTAAGCTGAGATTCAACGCCACGCTTTCGGAGATGAAAGCGCAAATAGATAAAATGCAGGCCCAGCTGGACAAGGCCCTAAAAGAAAAGGCTGAATTGGAGGAGAAATTTAAAGATTTCTCATACAAGATGGAAACGGAGACAACGGCTGTAACACCAGCGGCACATAACATCGATTTTCCCCCTTTGACCAACAACAAAGGGATGAGCAAAACATCGGCAGGTAAAAATTTACCTGCGCTAAACCTACGTGAGAAAAACAAGGTCATAAATGAAGTGACAAACAAGGTCATAAATGATGAAACAAACAAGGTCATAAATGATGAAGCAAACAAGGTCATAAAAGATGTGACAAACAAGGTCATAAATCCTATGACAAACAATGTCATAAACAATGACCGTGTAAACAACGTCATAAATCCGAGAAAAAGGATGTTCTCGGAAAACAACGCACGTGCAGAAGCAAACACCGCACGTGCACAACAACCAGTTAAACAGACCGGGAAAAACCAACCAGCAATAACGGTGTACGACGCCACAGTTTTCGAGATGACCAATATTCTTGACATCCACGTGGGAAGAAACCACTTTGTAATTAAAGTGGTGAGAAAAGGAGTTCTCTCAGTCCGAGTTCAAGGACTGGAAAATTTCGTCAAAGCAAGGAGCCTACTTAAGGAAAGGAATTACAAATTCCACACACATACTCCAAAGCAACATCTGCCGTACTCTGTACTTGCAGACGGACTTTGCGCGGAGTACACAGCAGAGGATGTAAAGAGGTATTTGGAAGGTTTAGACTTCCAAATAGAAGTAATCAGCGCCATAAACATAGGCGCGAAAAAATGGATAATACGGCTTACCCGTACCACTGAGGTCAATAAGCTGTATAAAGTTAGAAAAGTGATTGCCTGTGACGTCACTTTCCGTAAAGCCAAAGGAAGAGAGTTCGTGCAGTGCTTCAACTGCCAAAAACCGGGACATGTTTCTGCAAACTGCAACATGATTAAGAAATGTGTCAAATGCGCTCAGGATCACGAGCATGGAAAATGCCTTATACCTGGGAAAAATGACAAAGTGGAGGAGGACAACTTTGTCATCGGCGCTGCCAAACCACCATTAAAATGTGCCAACTGCAACAAGGAGGGACACACAGCCAGCTCACCGGATTGCCCTAAAAAGAAGGCAATCCTGCAAAAACTACGAGAACGCCGAGAGGAAAAATTGGGCCAAACCATAGCAAGGTCACAACATTTAAAAACAACTAAAAACATCTTATCCTACGCAGCAGTCACAGGATCACAATCAAGGATCAACGTGAGACCCACCCCGGTTATGAAGACGACGGAAACCGCCGGAGCCGCAGACATAGCCAAGGAAATGGCACAGGAGTGCAAATCATCTTTTGGAAAAGGCATCGGAGACTTGCTGAAAGATCTGGATTCTTTCAAAGGCGAGTTCCAAAAAATAAAAACGTCAGAAGGGGGGGTCAACTGCATTGTTATCCCTTCTTATGCATATTAAGGGATATTCATGCTAAAATGCATGTTCCTTAATATCAATTCTGTCGTTTCAATGGAAAAAGCGACACTACCTTCAGCTATTTCTCAATGAACACCAACCAGATGTTCTATTAATAGCTGAACACAAACTAAACGAAAGGCATAGGATCACCTTCAGAGACTACAAATTTTTCAAACAGTGCAGACAAGGTCGCACTGGTGGAGGAACCGGAATAATCATCAGGGATTCACTCAAATCGGAGCAGATTTTCGTCAACACTGGACAAATAGAATCCTGTGGAGCAAGGATCTGGACAAGGAGCGGTACAAATATAATCTTTCTTGCAATGTACCAAAGACCACAAGCAAACTTCAACACTGCAGACCTCAACGAGAGAGTCAATCTGTGTGCAACAGCTGAAGTGATTATTGGGTGCGATCTAAACGCCAAACACCACGACTGGGGAGGAGATGTAACCAACACGAGAGGACGTGCATTACACTCCTTCCTCAACAGCTGTCCTAACTTAGATCTGTGTCCAACACTAGCGCCGACCAGACCTAACGAACAAGGAGGATCACACATTGACTATTTCCTGAGAACGCCCGGGCTTGTTCTGGACTTCAATGGACCACTAGCAACGCACGACTTCGAGTCCGATCATCGAGCAGTAGAAATGTGCCTGCTCATGGATGACATCGAAAAAGCTGAGAAAGCAGTGTTCTACAACTTCAATAGAACAAGGATACGCCGCTACAGACGACATTTACAGGATGGATTGCAGGAGCACATCCTTCCCGTGGATAGAAATGTCAGCATAGCCGAGGTAGATGCAAGTGTAGATGGCCTAAGCTCCGTTTTCAGATCGGCCATAGAGAGCAACGTGCCAACCCAGGAAGTCAGAAATTCCTTCCTTGGAGAACTCCCTCCCAACATCCGAAGATTCATCACCGAGCGGAAAAGGTTACGGGGAATATTAAGACGCACTGCAGATCCTGATCGCCACCCAATCCTCAAGGCCGACATAAGGAACCTAAGCATAATAATCAAGCAACTGATTATTATCCACGAGAAAGAACGCTTCGAGGGCTACTTGGAAAGCATCGAGGTGAACTCGAAGACATACGGGAAGGTCAAAAGAGCCGCTGGCCTGGCATTCCGGCAACCAATAAAGGGAATTATAGACAATAACGGTGTAATTACCTCGGATAATACACAAAAAGCTGAGATCCTGGCAGACTACATACAGGATAACCATCAATCCGAGGGAACAATAGACTATTCCTTCCGCAACATGGTCAACACAGCAGCGGAAGGAATTAGAAACCACTCGCCCTCTGTTGAATTCAGCAATGAATTCAAAGCAGATGGGTCCATCTATAACACACACCGATGGGAAGAAAATGGATTTGTTGATCCAGACATGGTCGGATCAACTATAGCAAGAAGGGCACCGAAGAAGTCTTGTGGCATCGATAAGGTCCCTGATATTGCTGTAAAAAAGGCTGGCGAAGCCATCATTCATTTTCTCACCATATTGTTTAACCACTGCCTCAACATTGGCTATTTCCCAATAGCCTGGAAAGAGGCTTTAGTGGTACCAATTCCTAAGCCCGGAACAGACGCAACCCTAAGGGGGAGCTACAGACCGATATCCCTGCTATCGCCCTTTGGGAAGCTTCTTGAATTCTTCCTTCTGCGCCGAATCAACAGGATCATCGAGGAGAAGAGGATACTAAAGGACTGCCAATTCGGATATAGAGCAAAGCACTCCACAACCCATGCCCTAGCAGCCTTTACAACATACGTCACGGACGGTTTCAAGACCAAAATGGGAACAATTGCAATTGGTCTGGACTTCACCAAAGCCTTTGATACGGTATGGCAACATGGCATTTTATACAAAATGCAATCGTTTGGATTCGATGGACAAACCTGTCGCATGGTAGCAAGCTTTCTCCAGGATCGAGTCTTTCGGGTCAGAGTTGATGACAAACTGTCTGAACAACGACTGGTAAAAGCAGGGGTTCCACAAGGTTCACTGCTGGGACCAGTATTGTACAACTTGTTTGTCAGCGACATCACTGGACCACCTGAAGGAGGATTACTGCTCATGTACGCCGATGACATTTTATTGGCGCTACGAGGTCGCTTCGGAAGCACTGTGGAAAGAAGATTGAATGCGTACATGAATACGCTCCACAACTACTTCAACAAATGGGGACTCAACCTCAACGTTGGAAAATGCGAATCTGTGGTTTACAAAGGGAAACCACAGTCTACGGCAAAGAGCTTCCGAAGATACATCCCTACGATCAAGGTTGGTGATCAACTAATTGAAACTTCCGATAGAATGAAATACCTGGGAATCATCCTACACGACAGATTTGACTTCTGCCGCCACGTGGACTATGTGCTGTCAAAGGCCAAAAAGATGAATTTCGCCTACCAGAGGCTATTCAGGATGCGAGGAGGACTGTCGCCGGACGTAAAACTGCTTATCTAGAAGCAAGTTATCCGGCCCATAATAACCTATTCCTTTGCCGCTTGGGCTGACATATCTTCGGCCCAAATGGAAAGATTAAGGAAATGGGAAAGGAGGATCTTGGCATCGTGCTTAGGAATGAGGCCAACAATTGACGAGAATGGAATATTCAGACGACCACTCAACAGGAATATCTATAACGCCATCGAATTTAGCCGGATAGACGTCTTCATGATGAAGAATGCACTAAACTTTCTGGAGAGAAGCCAAAACGTGGAAAATGGGATAGTGGAACAATTCCTGGACTACCAAGAGGAAATCCCCAATATTCAAAGAAGGAAGCATCTGCCACCCGCAGCTCTACTAAAATTACGCGACGAAGGATTGCTCTACGATGATGAACGCCTAATGTACTACCATCGTAGGTATAACAGATTCGACGCTGACTCTGAGCCTGTCTACAACACGGCTCAGTAATAATATAATTGTAAATAGATTAGTTTAAGTTTATATAGTTTTAAGGTAGATTTAAGTTTTTATTTTATTTTACTTTTTTTTTTTGTATTAGCCTTTTTTTAAACTTTTAAGGCATATCTACACCAACGAATGTTGTTAAAACACTAAAATAATTTAATGATTGCTTAGCATAAAAATGCGGCACCAATATAATCTTAATATCGTAGTCTCCTACATTGTAAGCCCTATGGCAAAGGAGAATGTTTACTTACTAATCTATTTTATACTGTAGCCATTAAGTATATAATGTATAATCTGACAATTTAAAAACAAATAAATGGCAAATTTAAAAGTAAACAAGAAACCATCCATTCTTGTAGTGATCATCAAATGCTTAACATCAAGTTACCCACGCTTGCCCAAGTTGATGGAATTGATAATAAGCAGAAAATAATCACAAATAAAGAATAGTTCCATTTTGTTAAATAAACAACGTTGGTGTTTTATTGCATGAAGCCGTACAATCTACGCCAACGTCGTGTTTTAAAAATAATAAATTCATTACAAAGCGTCCTGACTAAACTGTGTGCCCGCCATTAATGACATAAGTTTGTACAATTCAGATGGCTTCGGACATTATCACCTCCTGAGGTTTAGTTAGTTTATTCTTCTCTGCATGAATAAACCATGTCTCAGGACAATTTGAAGCGGCAGAAACCTCAAACCCACCCGACTGGTCATCAAACTAGAACTACTCGATGACACAGATTGTACATTCGAATTAGAAGCTAATGTGCTGTCACTAGCCGATGAATTATTTTCGTTGAACCCCGACCTACTTGCTGTGGTGACGTTAACATGTTGATACTTCGGAGAAGGTGTTCACACAATAATTAAGAAATTAATATATAATGGAAAAATAGAATCAATAACGATACTAATAATAATTATTATAATCAAAGTAATAATTACGTATGATAAATAGCAATACTGCGCTCGCCTCCAGATTCTACAAACTTACGTACGATTGTTGATGCACTTGGTGATCGGATTCCAATGATATAAATATAGTTATCCGCTATCAAATGACTAACCACGAGGCGTATTCATGACTAATTTACAGGACGCTGTTCCCTGTGGTTTTACTGGATTTTCAAAACTCATTTACTTCAATTAATGTTCCATGTACCAACTGCCCTTCGAATTTTCCCCATAATTTAGCTTTTCAAAGAATAATATTCCTTACAGGCGTATTGGTTCCTTCACCGGATTATATGTCTGCAACCTTATTGCTTTGTTCACCATTCATAGACTTTCGCCAATTGAGGTTGTATGTGACGGGTATCCTTTGAAATTATCACAGGACTTGCAATTCCAAAATTATCGATAAGTTTTCTCTAAGCACAATTTAAATCGTCTCAAATTGTTTTCCATAAGTTTTGTAGTCCTTTTGAGTGTCCTAAAAAATATAATGTTCGCAGGATTGCTTTTCAAAGAAACAAATACAGGATCGCCAATTGTAGAAACAATTGCATGCACAATAAAATCAGTGAGTTGTGGTATACGATTTATTTATATAACAAGTAAAAAAGCAGTAAGTTCGGCCGGGCCGAACTTTGAATACCCTCCACCATTTGGAACGAATTAGAAAATTTTCAAAAAAATAAAATCCAATAAAAATTCTTTTAAAATCTTTAAAATATCTAATATAGGAAGATGCCGATATATGGGGGGATATACGATATTGTGGACCTATAAAGACAAATCTATGTCTGCGTGTAAAGTACTCACAAGGAACTCCGTGTGTGCATTTTCAGACAATACGATTGGAAAATGTGGCTAAAATCATGAAAATACCGAATATCGAGGGGTACCGTTATATGGGAGCTATACGTTATCGTTAACCTATATAGAGAATTCTCTGTCGGTGGGTAAAGTGCTCACAAAGAACCCCTTGTGTACAAAGAACCCCTTGTGACCATTCCGTTGAAAAATGTGGGTAAAATCATCAAAATACCGAATATCGGGGGGTACCGTTATATGTGGGCTATACGATATTGTGGACCTATATAGATAATTCTCTGCTGAGGTATAAAGTACTCACAAGGAACTCCTTGTGTGGATTTTCAGACAATTCCGTTGAAAAATGTGGGTAAAATCATCAAAATACCGAATATCGGGGGGTACCGTTACATGGAGGCTATACGATATCGTGGACCTATATGGACAATTCTCTGCCGAGGTATAAAGTTCCCACAACGAACTCCTTGTGTGGATTTTCAGACAATTCCGTTGAAAAATGTGGGTAAACTTATTAAAATACCGAATATCGGGGGGTACCGTTATATGGCGGCTATACGATATTGTGGACCTATAAAGATAATTCTCTGCCGAGGTATGAAGTACCCATAAGGAACTCCTTGTGTGGATTTTCAGACAATTCCGTTCAAAAATGTGGCTAAAAACATCAAAATACCGAATATCGGGGGTACCGTTATATGAGGGCTATACAATATCGTGGATCTATATAGATAATTCTCTGCCGAGGTATAAAGTACCCACAAGGAACTCCTTGTGTGGATTTTCAGACAATTCCGATGAAAAATGTGGGTCAAATCATAAAATACCGAATATCGGGAGGTACCGTTATATGGGGGATATACGATATCGTGGACCTGTATAGACAATTCTCTCTCAGGGGGTGAAGTACTCACAAGGAACTACTTGTGTTGATTTTAAGACAATTCCATTGAAAAGCGTGGCTAATATCATCAAAATACAGAATATCAGAGGTTACAGTTATATGGGGGATATACGATATCGTGGACCTATATAGACACATCATTTTGAGGAGGTAAAATGCCCACAAGGAACTCCTTGTGTGGATTTTCAGACAATTCCGTTGAAAAATGTGGGTAAAATCATCAAAATACCGAATATCGGGGGGTACCGTTATATGTGGGCTATACGATATTGTGGACCTATATAGATAATTCTCTGCTGAGGTATAAAGTACTCACAAGGAACTCCTTGTGTGGATTTTCAGACAATTCCGTTGAAAAATGTGGGTAAAATCATCAAAATACCGAATATCGGGGGGTACCGTTACATGGAGGCTATACGATATCGTGGACCTATATGGACAATTCTCTGCCGAGGTATAAAGTTCCCACAAGGAACTCCTTGTGTGGATTTTCAGACAATTCCGTTGAAAAATGTGGGTAAACTTATTAAAATACCGAATATCGGGGGGTACCGTTATATGGCGGCTATACGATATTGTGGTCCTATAAAGATAATTCTCTGCCGAGGTATGAAGTACCCATAAGGAACTCCTTGTGTGGATTTTCAGACAATTCCGTTCAAAAATGTGGCTAAAAACATCAAAATACCGAATATCGGGGGTACCGTTATATGAGGGCTATACAATATCGTGGATCTATATAGATAATTCTCTGCCGAGGTATAAAGTACCCACAAGGAACTCCTTGTGTGGATTTTCAGACAATTCCGATGAAAAATGTGGGTCAAATCATAAAATACCGAATATCGGGAGGTACCGTTATATGGGGGATATACGATATCGTGGACCTGTATAGACAAATCTCTCTCAGGGGGTGAAGTACTCACAAGGAACTACTTGTGATGATTTTAAGACAATTCCATTGAAAAGCGTGGCTAATATCATCAAAATACAGAATATCAGAGGTTACAGTTATATGGGGGATATACGATATCGTGGACCTATATAGACACTTCATTTTGAGGAGGTAAAATGCCCACAAGGAACTCCTTGTGTGGATTTTCAGACAATTCCGTTGAAAAATGTGGGTAAAATCATCAAAATACCGAATATCGGGGGTACCGTTATATGTGGGCTATACGATATTGTGGACCTATATAGATAATTCTCTGCTGAGGTATAAAGTACTCACAAGGAACTCCTTGTGTGGATTTTCAGACAATTCCTTTGAAAAATGTGGGTAAAATCATCAAAATACCGAATATCGGGGGGTACCGTTACATGGAGGCTATACGATATCGTGGACCTATATGGACAATTCTCTGCCGAGGTATAAAGTTCCCACAACGAACTCCTTGTGTGGATTTTCAGACAATTCCGTTGAAAAATGTGGGTAAACTTATTAAAATACCGAATATCGGGGGGTACCGTTATATGGCGGCTATACGATATTGTGGACCTATAAAGATAATTCTCTGCCGAGGTATGAAGTACCCATAAGGAACTCCTTGTGTGGATTTTCAGACAATTCCATTGAAAAATGTGGCAGAAATCATCAAAATACCGAATATCGGGGGTTACCGTTACATGGGGGCTATACGATATCGTGGACCTATATGGACAATTCTTTGCCGAGGTATAAAGTACCCACAAGGAACTTCTTGTGTGGTTTTTTAGACAATTCCGTTGAAAAATGTGGCAGAAATCATCAAAATACCGAATATCGGGGGGTACGTTTTAACAAATCTGTGTAAATATTTGAATTCAACGGTTAAAATGTAACCATGTAAATAGTACAATAAGTTAACATCTCTGATTCCTACTACCTTTTCAAGCTACCCTAATTTTAAGCAGAGAAAATGTGTATAAAAGGAGAATGATTTTACAAGAAACCATCCATTCTTATAGTGATCATCAAATGCTTAACATCAAGTTACCCACGCTTGCCCAAGTTGATGGAATTGATAATAAGCAGAAAATAATCACAAATAAAGAATAGTTCCATTTTGTTAAATAAACAACGTTGGTGTTTTATTGCATGAAGCCGTACAATCTACGCCAACGTCGTGTTTTAATAATAATAAATTCTTTACAAAGCGTCCTGACTAAACTGTGTGCCCGCCATTAATGACATAAGTTTGTACAATGGCTTCGGACATTATCACCTCCTGAGGTTTAGTTAGTTTATTCTTCTCTGCATGAATAAACCATGTCTCTGGACAATTTGAAGCGGCAGAAACCTCAAACCCACCCGACTGGTCCTCAAACTAGAACTACTCGATGACACAGATTGTACATTCGAATTAGAAGCTAATGTGCTGTCACTAGCCGATGAATTATTTTCGTTGAACCCCGACCTACTTGCTGTGGTGACGTTAACACGTTGATACTTCGGAGAAGGTGTTCACACAATAATTAAGAAATTAATATATAATGGAAAAATAGAATCAATAACGATACTAATAATAATTATTATAATCAAAGTAATAATTACGTATGATAAATAGCAATACTGCGCTCGCCTCCAGATTCTACAAACTTACGTACGATTGTTGATGCACTTGGTGATCGGATTCCAATGATATAAATATATACGAGGCGTATTCATGACTAATTTACAGGACGCTGTTCCCTGTGGTTTTACTGGATTTTCAAAACTCATTTACTTCAATTAATGTTCCATGTACCAACTGCCCTTCGAATTTTCCCCATAATTTAGCTTTTCAAAGAATAATATTCCTCACAGGCGTATTGGTTCCTTCACCGGATTATATGTCTGCAACCTTATTGCTTTGTTCACCATTCATAGACTTTCGCCAATTGAGGTTATATGTGGCGGGTATCCTTTGAAATTATCACAGGACTTGCAATTCCAAAATTATCGATATGTTTTCTCTAAGCACAATTTAAATCGTCTCAAATTGTTTTCCATAAGTTTTGTAGTCCTTTTGAGTGTCCTAAAAAAATATAATGTTCGCAGGATTGCTTTTCAAAGAAACAAATACAGGATCGCCAATTGTAGAAACAATTGCATGCACAATAAAATCAGTGAGTTGTGGTATACGATTTATTTATATAACAAGTAAAAAAGCAGTAAGTTCGGCCGGGCCGAACTTTGAATACCCTCCACCATTTGGAACGAATTAGAAAATTTTCAAAAAAATAAAATCCAATAAAAATTCTTTTAACAATTCCGTTGAAAAATGTGGGTAAAATCATCAAAATACCGAATATCGGGGGGTACCGTTATATGGGGGCTATACGATATTGTGGACCTATATGGACAATTCTCTGCCGAGGTATAAAGTACCCACAAGGAACTCCTTGTGTGGATTTTCAGACAATTCCGTTGAAAAATGTGGGTAAAATCATCAAAATACCGAATATCGGGGGGTACCCTTACATGGGGGCTATACGATATCGTGGACCTATATAGACAATTCTCTGCCGAGGTATAAAGTACCCACAAGGAACTCCTTGTGTGGATTTTCAGACAATTCCGTTGAAAAATGTGGGTAAAATCATCAAAATACCGGATATCGGGGGGTACCGTTATATGGGGGCTATACGATATCGTGGACCGATATAGCCCATCTTCGAACTTGACCTGCCTGCAGACAAAAGAGAGATCTGTGCAAAATTTTAGCTTCCTATCTTAATTCGTTTAGACTGTAGCGTGATTACAACAGACGGACAGACGGACGGACAGGGCTAAATCGTCTTAGAATTTTACGCTGATCAAGAATATATATACTTTGTTGGGTCTAAAATGACTATTTCGATGAGTTACAAACGGAATGACAAAGTTAATATACCCTCCATACCTTTTTTGGTGGAGGGTATAAAAATCAACATAGTTTATTAACGAACACAATTGGAATAAAGTGAAAACTGAATACATATTTTGATATCCCAAAATGAAACAATTATAATAGTTTTAGCAATGCATGATATGAAATAATTTATTTTGAAGTGCATAGCAAAGTGTACCTACATAGGGTTGAATCTATTTAAATTTATTTTTAAGTGTATCTTCTTTTTTGTGGATGTTATTAAAAGTTTGGCACGGAGGAATTATACGTTTATTTACGTTTTTCTTATTGTTTCTTCATGGTTCGTAGGTCCTAGGTTGTCATCTTAAAATGTAATTAATGTAATGTCGCTCAAGGGCGTTGTATAAAAATATATTTCATTTGCCCAGTAGCATACTACCTCTCATTTTTTACATTAGAAAAAAAAAATAATCGACTTGTCATTCAATATTTTATTTAATTTCGTTTAAAATGTTGTTATAAGTATGTTTGTTTTATGTAAACAGGGAGCCTACTGTGATTCGTAAAAGTATTTGTGGACCCATCTAGGAAGATTGAAAGAAGCCGTATGAATGGAACTTGAGTAGTACTTCAAATCCATTTCATCAATTTCTTTAGAAGAAAATAATTGTTTAGGAGTATTAAGATTAAGTTTTTGGTCTAAGCACCCAACTACAAAACCAATATGTCCACAAGGGTAGGATGGAATTGATGTAACAGCATAAGATACATTAGGGAAATGAACTCGGCAACCGGTCATAACCTCTTTTACATGACTTGGGTCGAGCCAAAAGCTTCCACCTTGCGAGCACACTATTCCACCTACTCTTAAAGCTGTTTTCATTAGGCCATAATAGCTCTCTTTGAAAAGACTTTCCGCTGGTCCAATTGGATCTGAACTATCTGTAATTATTACATCGAATTCGTCTTTATGATCTTTCATGTATTTGAATCCATCGCCGATAACTAGTTTCAACTTCGGGCTATCGAATCCCCTGGCCATTTCTGGAAGAAACTTTTTTGATAAGTCCACGACACGATCGTCTATTTCAACTTGGTGAATTTCCTTGACTTTTGGATGTTTTGCAACTTCACGTGCTACACCTCCATCACCACCCCCAACAATTAGTACTTTTTCTGGATTTGGATGAGAACAAAGTGGTATAAATGATATCATTTCTTGATAAGAAAATTCGTCTCGTGTAGTGCACTGAATAATTCCATCTAGAATAAGGCATCTTCCATATGTTTCCCTAAAAATAAAAAAATGCATATTATTTCAAATGGTGTAAACAATAATAGACAATATTATGTGAGATTGTCACAGGGTGCGCTAAAATTGCGGACTGTTAAAAACACGATCTTTTCACTCGAGCTCATTTTGCGATTGTATTTTAACGCGATACATATTTTACCAGTCGAAAGTTCGTCAAACGAATTTTCGCACACAGATTACAAACGAGCGCGAGAATACAACAACGATCGTTCATTGGATGGAGATTGAAATCATTTTTGACAATGATAACGAACGTTCACGATTGATTGTGATCGCTTATTTTGTCGGTTGTGCGTGAGCGCAGTAAACAATTGTGTTTAGTTTGTTTCTTTGTTTTGGTGTATTTTTTCAGTTTCTGTTATGAATTACACTTTTTAATCTATATTTTTATATTTTGCAATACTTGAAATGAAAAGTATATTTTTAATGAAAAGTAAATAGACATGTAATGCGTTCACACAGGCTCTAAAGCGACCCATAGACCACACAAATTTTTGTGCAAATCGCTTATGTGTGTTAGTGAAATAAGGTTGTATGTGTCACACGTACGAGTTTGTGCAAATCGATCTGAAAAATCAAAACCATTTAGATTTTTCGGCTTGTTTGCGCAAATGTTTGTGTGGTGTGTGGGCGTTTGCACTAAATCTGTTCATTTCGTGATAAACAGTCAAGCATTACACAACAAAAGAAGAAGAAGAATATAAGTTAATTTTTGACTTGCCGCCGTAGTTTTGTTTGTTTGTTTTTTGTTGTTATTTTTTAAAAATGGAAAGAGAAGAAGAACGGAATTTCATTTTGGTGTTTATTGAAGTTTACCGGTCTTTGCCTGCTCTGTGGGACATAAGGTCGAAGGAATATGCAAACAGAGACATAAAGAATTGGCCGTTTCCTTAGCCACTCTTTTGCCCACAAGCGTTTGCGTTTAATTTTTTTTCTTCTTCGCGCTTCTTTTTTATGGCGAGTGCCAAAGCGACGGCAATAGCTGCGTTCTCAAACATTTTTCCGAATGACTTCACTCGCTGAGTACTTACTTCGAATGAAATTTGTGCAAACGTTTGCAACGTGTGTGTGCTGAATACGTGTGAATTTGCGCAAATAATTTGTGTGGTCTATTTGCCGCTTAACATATTTTATTTTCTCTTAGTACCTAGTGTATTTACAAAAACTAACGCTCCATAAAGATCGAATCGCTGGAAATGTTCAAAATTTAATCCTTCTGTATAAATTCGTTCTAAAGATAGATTGATTAGAACAGACGAACGGATATCCCTAAATCGGCACAGAATTTTACGCTAATCAAGAATATATACACTTAGTAGGGTCTAACATGATCTTTATACCCTCCACGAAAAAGTATGGAGGGTTTAAGTTCGTCATTCCGTTTGTAACTCATCGAAATAATCATTTTAGACCCAACAAAGTATATATATTCTTGATCAGCGTAAAATTCTAAGACGATTTAGACCTGTCCGTCTGCTGTAATCACGATACAGTCTGAACAAATTAAGATAGGAAGCTAAAAATTTGCACAGATCTCTCTTTTGTCTGCAGGCAGGTCAAGTTCGAAGATGGGCTATATCGGCCCCCTATAACGGTACCCCCGATATTCGGTATTTTGATTATGTTAGCCACATTTTTCAATGGAATTGTCTGAAAATCCACTCAAGTAGTTCCTTGTGGGTACTTTATACCTCGGCAGAGAATTATCTATATAGGTCCACAATATCGTATAATGTGCTGTCACTAGCCGATGAATTATTTTCGTTGAACCCCGACCTACTTGCTGTGGTGACGTTAACATGTTGATACTTCGGAGAAGGTGTTCACACAATAATTAAGAAATTAATATATAATGGAAAAATAGAATCAATAACGATACTAATAATAATTATTATAATCAAAGTAATAATTACGTATGATAAATAGCAATACTGCGCTCGCCTCCAGATTCTACAAACTTACGTACGATTGTTGATGCACTTGGTGATCGGATTCCAATGATATAAATATAGTTATCCGCTATCAAATGACTAACCACGAGGCGTATTCATGACTAATTTACAGGACGCTGTTCCCTGTGGTTTTACTGGATTTTCAAAACTCATTTACTTCAATTAATGTTCCATGTACCAACTGCCCTTCGAATTTTCCCCATAATTTAGCTTTTCAAAGAATAATATTCCTTACAGGCGTATTGGTTCCTTCACCGGATTATATGTCTGCAACCTTATTGCTTTGTTCACCATTCATAGACTTTCGCCAATTGAGGTTGTATGTGACGGGTATCCTTTGAAATTATCACAGGACTTGCAATTCCAAAATTATCGATAAGTTTTCTCTAAGCACAATTTAAATCGTCTCAAATTGTTTTCCATAAGTTTTGTAGTCCTTTTGAGTGTCCTAAAAAATATAATGTTCGCAGGATTGCTTTTCAAAGAAACAAATACAGGATCGCCAATTGTAGAAACAATTGCATGCACAATAAAATCAGTGAGTTGTGGTATACGATTTATTTATATAACAAGTAAAAAAGCAGTAAGTTCGGCCGGGCCGAACTTTGAATACCCTCCACCATTTGGAACGAATTAGAAAATTTTCAAAAAAATAAAATCCAATAAAAATTCTTTTAAAATCTTTAAAATATCTAATATAGGAAGATGCCGATATATGGGGGGATATACGATATTGTGGACCTATAAAGACAAATCTATGTCTGCGTGTAAAGTACTCACAAGGAACTCCGTGTGTGCATTTTCAGACAATACGATTGGAAAATGTGGCTAAAATCATGAAAATACCGAATATCGAGGGGTACCGTTATATGGGAGCTATACGTTATCGTTAACCTATATAGAGAATTCTCTGTCGGTGGGTAAAGTGCTCACAAAGAACCCCTTGTGTACAAAGAACCCCTTGTGACCATTCCGTTGAAAAATGTGGGTAAAATCATCAAAATACCGAATATCGGGGGGTACCGTTATATGTGGGCTATACGATATTGTGGACCTATATAGATAATTCTCTGCTGAGGTATAAAGTACTCACAAGGAACTCCTTGTGTGGATTTTCAGACAATTCCGTTGAAAAATGTGGGTAAAATCATCAAAATACCGAATATCGGGGGGTACCGTTACATGGAGGCTATACGATATCGTGGACCTATATGGACAATTCTCTGCCGAGGTATAAAGTTCCCACAACGAACTCCTTGTGTGGATTTTCAGACAATTCCGTTGAAAAATGTGGGTAAACTTATTAAAATACCGAATATCGGGGGGTACCGTTATATGGCGGCTATACGATATTGTGGACCTATAAAGATAATTCTCTGCCGAGGTATGAAGTACCCATAAGGAACTCCTTGTGTGGATTTTCAGACAATTCCGTTCAAAAATGTGGCTAAAAACATCAAAATACCGAATATCGGGGGTACCGTTATATGAGGGCTATACAATATCGTGGATCTATATAGATAATTCTCTGCCGAGGTATAAAGTACCCACAAGGAACTCCTTGTGTGGATTTTCAGACAATTCCGATGAAAAATGTGGGTCAAATCATAAAATACCGAATATCGGGAGGTACCGTTATATGGGGGATATACGATATCGTGGACCTGTATAGACAATTCTCTCTCAGGGGGTGAAGTACTCACAAGGAACTACTTGTGTTGATTTTAAGACAATTCCATTGAAAAGCGTGGCTAATATCATCAAAATACAGAATATCAGAGGTTACAGTTATATGGGGGATATACGATATCGTGGACCTATATAGACACATCATTTTGAGGAGGTAAAATGCCCACAAGGAACTCCTTGTGTGGATTTTCAGACAATTCCGTTGAAAAATGTGGGTAAAATCATCAAAATACCGAATATCGGGGGGTACCGTTATATGTGGGCTATACGATATTGTGGACCTATATAGATAATTCTCTGCTGAGGTATAAAGTACTCACAAGGAACTCCTTGTGTGGATTTTCAGACAATTCCGTTGAAAAATGTGGGTAAAATCATCAAAATACCGAATATCGGGGGGTACCGTTACATGGAGGCTATACGATATCGTGGACCTATATGGACAATTCTCTGCCGAGGTATAAAGTTCCCACAAGGAACTCCTTGTGTGGATTTTCAGACAATTCCGTTGAAAAATGTGGGTAAACTTATTAAAATACCGAATATCGGGGGGTACCGTTATATGGCGGCTATACGATATTGTGGTCCTATAAAGATAATTCTCTGCCGAGGTATGAAGTACCCATAAGGAACTCCTTGTGTGGATTTTCAGACAATTCCGTTCAAAAATGTGGCTAAAAACATCAAAATACCGAATATCGGGGGTACCGTTATATGAGGGCTATACAATATCGTGGATCTATATAGATAATTCTCTGCCGAGGTATAAAGTACCCACAAGGAACTCCTTGTGTGGATTTTCAGACAATTCCGATGAAAAATGTGGGTCAAATCATAAAATACCGAATATCGGGAGGTACCGTTATATGGGGGATATACGATATCGTGGACCTGTATAGACAAATCTCTCTCAGGGGGTGAAGTACTCACAAGGAACTACTTGTGATGATTTTAAGACAATTCCATTGAAAAGCGTGGCTAATATCATCAAAATACAGAATATCAGAGGTTACAGTTATATGGGGGATATACGATATCGTGGACCTATATAGACACTTCATTTTGAGGAGGTAAAATGCCCACAAGGAACTCCTTGTGTGGATTTTCAGACAATTCCGTTGAAAAATGTGGGTAAAATCATCAAAATACCGAATATCGGGGGTACCGTTATATGTGGGCTATACGATATTGTGGACCTATATAGATAATTCTCTGCTGAGGTATAAAGTACTCACAAGGAACTCCTTGTGTGGATTTTCAGACAATTCCTTTGAAAAATGTGGGTAAAATCATCAAAATACCGAATATCGGGGGGTACCGTTACATGGAGGCTATACGATATCGTGGACCTATATGGACAATTCTCTGCCGAGGTATAAAGTTCCCACAACGAACTCCTTGTGTGGATTTTCAGACAATTCCGTTGAAAAATGTGGGTAAACTTATTAAAATACCGAATATCGGGGGGTACCGTTATATGGCGGCTATACGATATTGTGGACCTATAAAGATAATTCTCTGCCGAGGTATGAAGTACCCATAAGGAACTCCTTGTGTGGATTTTCAGACAATTCCATTGAAAAATGTGGCAGAAATCATCAAAATACCGAATATCGGGGGTTACCGTTACATGGGGGCTATACGATATCGTGGACCTATATGGACAATTCTTTGCCGAGGTATAAAGTACCCACAAGGAACTTCTTGTGTGGTTTTTTAGACAATTCCGTTGAAAAATGTGGCAGAAATCATCAAAATACCGAATATCGGGGGGTACGTTTTAACAAATCTGTGTAAATATTTGAATTCAACGGTTAAAATGTAACCATGTAAATAGTACAATAAGTTAACATCTCTGATTCCTACTACCTTTTCAAGCTACCCTAATTTTAAGCAGAGAAAATGTGTATAAAAGGAGAATGATTTTACAAGAAACCATCCATTCTTATAGTGATCATCAAATGCTTAACATCAAGTTACCCACGCTTGCCCAAGTTGATGGAATTGATAATAAGCAGAAAATAATCACAAATAAAGAATAGTTCCATTTTGTTAAATAAACAACGTTGGTGTTTTATTGCATGAAGCCGTACAATCTACGCCAACGTCGTGTTTTAATAATAATAAATTCTTTACAAAGCGTCCTGACTAAACTGTGTGCCCGCCATTAATGACATAAGTTTGTACAATGGCTTCGGACATTATCACCTCCTGAGGTTTAGTTAGTTTATTCTTCTCTGCATGAATAAACCATGTCTCTGGACAATTTGAAGCGGCAGAAACCTCAAACCCACCCGACTGGTCCTCAAACTAGAACTACTCGATGACACAGATTGTACATTCGAATTAGAAGCTAATGTGCTGTCACTAGCCGATGAATTATTTTCGTTGAACCCCGACCTACTTGCTGTGGTGACGTTAACACGTTGATACTTCGGAGAAGGTGTTCACACAATAATTAAGAAATTAATATATAATGGAAAAATAGAATCAATAACGATACTAATAATAATTATTATAATCAAAGTAATAATTACGTATGATAAATAGCAATACTGCGCTCGCCTCCAGATTCTACAAACTTACGTACGATTGTTGATGCACTTGGTGATCGGATTCCAATGATATAAATATATACGAGGCGTATTCATGACTAATTTACAGGACGCTGTTCCCTGTGGTTTTACTGGATTTTCAAAACTCATTTACTTCAATTAATGTTCCATGTACCAACTGCCCTTCGAATTTTCCCCATAATTTAGCTTTTCAAAGAATAATATTCCTCACAGGCGTATTGGTTCCTTCACCGGATTATATGTCTGCAACCTTATTGCTTTGTTCACCATTCATAGACTTTCGCCAATTGAGGTTATATGTGGCGGGTATCCTTTGAAATTATCACAGGACTTGCAATTCCAAAATTATCGATATGTTTTCTCTAAGCACAATTTAAATCGTCTCAAATTGTTTTCCATAAGTTTTGTAGTCCTTTTGAGTGTCCTAAAAAAATATAATGTTCGCAGGATTGCTTTTCAAAGAAACAAATACAGGATCGCCAATTGTAGAAACAATTGCATGCACAATAAAATCAGTGAGTTGTGGTATACGATTTATTTATATAACAAGTAAAAAAGCAGTAAGTTCGGCCGGGCCGAACTTTGAATACCCTCCACCATTTGGAACGAATTAGAAAATTTTCAAAAAAATAAAATCCAATAAAAATTCTTTTAACAATTCCGTTGAAAAATGTGGGTAAAATCATCAAAATACCGAATATCGGGGGGTACCGTTATATGGGGGCTATACGATATTGTGGACCTATATGGACAATTCTCTGCCGAGGTATAAAGTACCCACAAGGAACTCCTTGTGTGGATTTTCAGACAATTCCGTTGAAAAATGTGGGTAAAATCATCAAAATACCGAATATCGGGGGGTACCCTTACATGGGGGCTATACGATATCGTGGACCTATATAGACAATTCTCTGCCGAGGTATAAAGTACCCACAAGGAACTCCTTGTGTGGATTTTCAGACAATTCCGTTGAAAAATGTGGGTAAAATCATCAAAATACCGGATATCGGGGGGTACCGTTATATGGGGGCTATACGATATCGTGGACCGATATAGCCCATCTTCGAACTTGACCTGCCTGCAGACAAAAGAGAGATCTGTGCAAAATTTTAGCTTCCTATCTTAATTCGTTTAGACTGTAGCGTGATTACAACAGACGGACAGACGGACGGACAGGGCTAAATCGTCTTAGAATTTTACGCTGATCAAGAATATATATACTTTGTTGGGTCTAAAATGACTATTTCGATGAGTTACAAACGGAATGACAAAGTTAATATACCCTCCATACCTTTTTTGGTGGAGGGTATAAAAATCAACATAGTTTATTAACGAACACAATTGGAATAAAGTGAAAACTGAATACATATTTTGATATCCCAAAATGAAACAATTATAATAGTTTTAGCAATGCATGATATGAAATAATTTATTTTGAAGTGCATAGCAAAGTGTACCTACATAGGGTTGAATCTATTTAAATTTATTTTTAAGTGTATCTTCTTTTTTGTGGATGTTATTAAAAGTTTGGCACGGAGGAATTATACGTTTATTTACGTTTTTCTTATTGTTTCTTCATGGTTCGTAGGTCCTAGGTTGTCATCTTAAAATGTAATTAATGTAATGTCGCTCAAGGGCGTTGTATAAAAATATATTTCATTTGCCCAGTAGCATACTACCTCTCATTTTTTACATTAGAAAAAAAAAATAATCGACTTGTCATTCAATATTTTATTTAATTTCGTTTAAAATGTTGTTATAAGTATGTTTGTTTTATGTAAACAGGGAGCCTACTGTGATTCGTAAAAGTATTTGTGGACCCATCTAGGAAGATTGAAAGAAGCCGTATGAATGGAACTTGAGTAGTACTTCAAATCCATTTCATCAATTTCTTTAGAAGAAAATAATTGTTTAGGAGTATTAAGATTAAGTTTTTGGTCTAAGCACCCAACTACAAAACCAATATGTCCACAAGGGTAGGATGGAATTGATGTAACAGCATAAGATACATTAGGGAAATGAACTCGGCAACCGGTCATAACCTCTTTTACATGACTTGGGTCGAGCCAAAAGCTTCCACCTTGCGAGCACACTATTCCACCTACTCTTAAAGCTGTTTTCATTAGGCCATAATAGCTCTCTTTGAAAAGACTTTCCGCTGGTCCAATTGGATCTGAACTATCTGTAATTATTACATCGAATTCGTCTTTATGATCTTTCATGTATTTGAATCCATCGCCGATAACTAGTTTCAACTTCGGGCTATCGAATCCCCTGGCCATTTCTGGAAGAAACTTTTTTGATAAGTCCACGACACGATCGTCTATTTCAACTTGGTGAATTTCCTTGACTTTTGGATGTTTTGCAACTTCACGTGCTACACCTCCATCACCACCCCCAACAATTAGTACTTTTTCTGGATTTGGATGAGAACAAAGTGGTATAAATGATATCATTTCTTGATAAGAAAATTCGTCTCGTGTAGTGCACTGAATAATTCCATCTAGAATAAGGCATCTTCCATATGTTTCCCTAAAAATAAAAAAATGCATATTATTTCAAATGGTGTAAACAATAATAGACAATATTATGTGAGATTGTCACAGGGTGCGCTAAAATTGCGGACTGTTAAAAACACGATCTTTTCACTCGAGCTCATTTTGCGATTGTATTTTAACGCGATACATATTTTACCAGTCGAAAGTTCGTCAAACGAATTTTCGCACACAGATTACAAACGAGCGCGAGAATACAACAACGATCGTTCATTGGATGGAGATTGAAATCATTTTTGACAATGATAACGAACGTTCACGATTGATTGTGATCGCTTATTTTGTCGGTTGTGCGTGAGCGCAGTAAACAATTGTGTTTAGTTTGTTTCTTTGTTTTGGTGTATTTTTTCAGTTTCTGTTATGAATTACACTTTTTAATCTATATTTTTATATTTTGCAATACTTGAAATGAAAAGTATATTTTTAATGAAAAGTAAATAGACATGTAATGCGTTCACACAGGCTCTAAAGCGACCCATAGACCACACAAATTTTTGTGCAAATCGCTTATGTGTGTTAGTGAAATAAGGTTGTATGTGTCACACGTACGAGTTTGTGCAAATCGATCTGAAAAATCAAAACCATTTAGATTTTTCGGCTTGTTTGCGCAAATGTTTGTGTGGTGTGTGGGCGTTTGCACTAAATCTGTTCATTTCGTGATAAACAGTCAAGCATTACACAACAAAAGAAGAAGAAGAATATAAGTTAATTTTTGACTTGCCGCCGTAGTTTTGTTTGTTTGTTTTTTGTTGTTATTTTTTAAAAATGGAAAGAGAAGAAGAACGGAATTTCATTTTGGTGTTTATTGAAGTTTACCGGTCTTTGCCTGCTCTGTGGGACATAAGGTCGAAGGAATATGCAAACAGAGACATAAAGAATTGGCCGTTTCCTTAGCCACTCTTTTGCCCACAAGCGTTTGCGTTTAATTTTTTTTCTTCTTCGCGCTTCTTTTTTATGGCGAGTGCCAAAGCGACGGCAATAGCTGCGTTCTCAAACATTTTTCCGAATGACTTCACTCGCTGAGTACTTACTTCGAATGAAATTTGTGCAAACGTTTGCAACGTGTGTGTGCTGAATACGTGTGAATTTGCGCAAATAATTTGTGTGGTCTATTTGCCGCTTAACATATTTTATTTTCTCTTAGTACCTAGTGTATTTACAAAAACTAACGCTCCATAAAGATCGAATCGCTGGAAATGTTCAAAATTTAATCCTTCTGTATAAATTCGTTCTAAAGATAGATTGATTAGAACAGACGAACGGATATCCCTAAATCGGCACAGAATTTTACGCTAATCAAGAATATATACACTTAGTAGGGTCTAACATGATCTTTATACCCTCCACGAAAAAGTATGGAGGGTTTAAGTTCGTCATTCCGTTTGTAACTCATCGAAATAATCATTTTAGACCCAACAAAGTATATATATTCTTGATCAGCGTAAAATTCTAAGACGATTTAGACCTGTCCGTCTGCTGTAATCACGATACAGTCTGAACAAATTAAGATAGGAAGCTAAAAATTTGCACAGATCTCTCTTTTGTCTGCAGGCAGGTCAAGTTCGAAGATGGGCTATATCGGCCCCCTATAACGGTACCCCCGATATTCGGTATTTTGATTATGTTAGCCACATTTTTCAATGGAATTGTCTGAAAATCCACTCAAGTAGTTCCTTGTGGGTACTTTATACCTCGGCAGAGAATTATCTATATAGGTCCACAATATCGTATAGCCTCCATATAACTGTACCCCCCGGTATTCGGCATTTTGATGATTTTACCCACATTTTTCAATGGAACTGTCTGAAATGCCACAAAAGGAGTCCCTTGTGAGCATTTTACCCCCTCAAAAAGAATTGTTTATGTAGGTCCACGATATCGTATATCCCCCATATAACGGTACCCCCGATATTCGGTATTTTGATGATGTTAGCCACATTTTTCAATGGAATTGTCTGAAAATCCACACAAGTAGTTCCTTGCGAGTACTTTACCCTCTGAGAGAGTTGTCTATACAGGTCCACGATATCGTACATCCCCCATATAACGGTACCCCACGATATTCGGTATTTTGATGATTTTACCCAAATTTTTCAACGGAATTGTGTGATAATCCACACAAGGAGTTCCTTGTGAGTACTTCATACCTCGGCAGAGAATTATTTTAATAGGTCCACAATATAGTATAGCCCCCATATAACGGTACCCACACGGCATTCGGTATTTTTATGTTTTAGCCACATTTTTCAATGGAATTGTCTGAAATTCCACAAAAGGAGTTCCTTGTGGGTACTTTATACCCCCTAAAAAAGAATTGTCTATATAGGTCCACGATATCGTATATCCCCCATATAACTCTACCCCCGATATTCGGTATTTTGATGATGTTAGCCACATTTTCAATGGAATTGTCTTAAAATCCACACAAGTAGTTCCTTGTGAGTACTTTACCCCCTGAGAGAAAATTGTCTATACAGGTCCACGATATCGTATATCCCCCATATAACGGTACCCCCCGATATTCGGTATTTTTATGATTTTACCCAAAAATTTTTATCGGAATTGTCTGAAAATCCACAAAAGGAGTCCCTTGTGGGCATTTTACCTCCTCAAAATGAAGGGTCTATATAGGTCCACGATATCGTATAGCCCTCATATAACGGTACCCCCGATATTCGGCATTTTGATGTTTTTAGCCATATTTTTCAACGGAATGGTCACAAAGGGTTCTTTGTGAGCACTTTACCCCCCGACAGAGAATTCTCTATATAGGTCAACGATATTCGGTATTTTGATGATTTGAGCCACATTTTCCAATCGTATTGGCCGAACTTACTGCTTTTTTATTTGTTTTACAAACGAAATTACAAAATCAACAAATAAAACACTAAGTTCGGTCGGACTTTTAATGCTTTCCACCATTGGGTAAAAAACAAATACTTTTATATAAAAGTATCTGAATTCAAACTTATTCCACTTTAACGGACCAATACCAGTTGCATAATGCTGTTAAACTTTTTTAAAAAACCATAAAGTGGATGAGTCCGATATATGGGGGCATACTAAAACGGGAACCTCTATAGACAATTTGAAACTTTAAGGATTGTCATCTACTAAATCTTCTTAAATATCAAATTTGAAACAGTTTTGTGGGTAACTGTGACTAGGATTATCAAAATACTGAATATCAGTGGGTATCGTTATATGTGTGCTATGGGAAAACGTGGATCTAAATATTCAATGTTCTGCCATTGAAGCTAGAACCCATTATGAACTATTAATAGCAATTTATAGTGCGTGGAAACATGTGGCAAAATCATCAAAACAGCGAATACCGGGAGGTACCGCTATATGTGGGGGCTATACCAAAACGTGGACCCATATATACTATTTTCCGCCACCGGTCTAGAACCCATTATGACTTACAAATATCAATTATTAGACAAATCCGTGCAAAAGTATGACAGAAACCATCAAAATGCCGAATCTCGGGAGGTACTGTTATATGAAGTCGATACCGAATCAAGGACCTATACACACAATGTTTCACCACCGAAGCAGAACCCTTATGACCTACAAATATCAATGGACGAACGGTCGCCATCAACAGACCACCCGACTTCATTGACTCTGGACGCCGCACTTTCCTTAACCACGGGAAAGCCAATTGACAAGAATTCAGAGAGTTTACCAATCGCCGCTTCAGAGAACTGCCCAACCCATCCCATGTCAGGTAGCAGATTGGTGTTTCCGGGACATCATCAAAGCTGCAGCCGCTCGCTATATACCTGCTGGTCGAATACCTGTAATAAGACCAAATTTCCCAGCAGAGGCAGCGGGATTAGCGAGATGAGCTTCGCCGTACTTACCCTAATAACCCCAGAGTCAGGGAACTTACTCTGGAGGTAAAGAGGTTAGTAGGTGAGCATAAGCGCAAAAAGTTGTTAGAACATCTGAAGCATTGCAACATCAGTACCGGAACGAGTAAATTGTGGACAACGGTTAAGCCGCTCTCGAACCCTGGGAAAAAGGACGATCGGACATCTGTCTCATTTAACGGCGTAGAAGTGACAGATCCGAAGAGGTGCGCGTGTTATTTTAACCAGTTTGTAGAGCACCCCGAGAGTGACAGGGCGAAGAGAAGGATCCTACGCCGTGTACGATCCCTTCCAGCCGAGGAGGTACTTTGCTTTGGCATGTCATAAGAAGCGCAAAGTCATCCAAAGCGCTTGGTCCTGACGGAATCTCAATAGTGATGTTGAAGCAACTGGGTGAACCAGGAATTGAGTTTCTTACAAAGCTCCTTATTCTATCGGTACCACCCTGGTAGTTCCCGATGCCTGGAAAATGGGCAGGGTGGTCCCGCTACTGAAGCCAGGCAAGCACGCCAGCAAAAATTCATACAGGCCGATATCACTTTTGTCACCAGTAGCAAAGACGCTTGAGGCTTTACTCCTTCTCCTGCATAAGAGAGTGTTTCCCAGTAGCCGATCATCAACACGGATTCCGAAAATGTACAGCACAACCAGAGCAGGCCGTGCGATAGAAGATTATGGATTTCTCAAAAGCCATTATTGATGACATTTGCGATCGGTTAAACGCTTACATTGTTGATCTTACCGCCTTTTTTCACTGCGAGGAATATGAAGATATCCGCCACTAAGTCGACGGCCACACTTTTCACCACATGGACTGCGGAGATGGGGCTATCCTTGAATGTGCAGGTCGATGGTGCTATAATTCCGACCACCAACTACCCCAGGGTATTAGGGGTCACATTCGATAGCCTCTTTCAGTCGTCCGCGCATACCACAGCTATCGGCGACAAGATTAGAAGTAAGAACAAGGTCCTCAATTCTCAGGCCTGCAGTACTTGGGGATCTGATAAGGAAACCTTGTTGACCTCTTACAACGCGATAGGTCGGTCTGTGGTAAACTATGCAGCTCCGGTGTGTCCGCCATCGTCAGTGCTACGCAGTGGGAAAATGTTCAGTTCTGCCAGAATGCCGCCCTTAGAACCGCAACAGGTTGCCTTCTCATGGCACCTGTCGACCACCTACATGAGGAGGCGAAGGTCTTATCGGTGCGACAGCATAACAACATGGTATAAGAGAGAGCTTCTGGATCAACAGGCCTATCAAGCGGGACTGAATAGTACTCACTTCAATGCGGTCTCAGAAGCCATTGAAGGATATAGAGTGAATACTGTTCTAGGAGACCATCACTCTCTCGTCGCATCTGAAGAACGAGAGCTGTCCCGATAAACCCGAGTAGTTTTGACTCAATTACGATCCGGATGGTGCAGCCGCCTAAATTCCTACTTGGCCCGGATTAGCAGTGACGTGCAGAACATCTGCCCAGCTTGTGGCACAGGCCCACACGACACGCTGCACCTATTTCGCTGCTCAGCCAAGCCTACTCACCTAACTCCAGTCTCGTTATGGACACAACCCATACAGGTTGCATCCGTTTTGAGACTGGACTTAAAGGCAGAACCTGATTGAATGGAGTCAGAAAACTGGTAACAGAACTAACACAGATGTATGAGCTGCTACAACAACAAATACAAATTTGTAGACAAATCCGTTAAAAAGATGTGGCAAAAATCATCAAAATATTGAATATCGGGAGGTACCGTTATATGAGGGCTATGCAAAAACGTGGACCTATTCATACAACGTTTCGCCACACAAGCTAGAAACCATTATGACCTACAAATAAAAATGTTTAGACAAATCCGTGAAAAATGTATCGAAAATCATCAAAATACCGAATATGGAGAGGTACAGTGGTATTGCGGCTACACCAAAACGTGGACCGATATATCTCATTTTCATTACCTATCATTCTAGACACAAAAGAAGTGGTTGTGCCAAATTTTGAAGCCCTTCGTCAAATAATTGTGATTTCAACAGATAATCTGAGATACATCGTTATATCGACGTAGAATCTGATGATGATCAGGAATGTATATACCTTATTGGGTCTAAGACGAATATTTAGGGATGTTACAAACATAATGACAAAGTTTATATACAGCCTCCCCCCCCCCTTCAAGGTGAAGAGTAAAATAACCCTCGTCCCTTTTTTACTTGTTTTTATTTATTGAAAAGACTAACAGGGATCCCTATCCTATTTTACTGTCAATTGCAGTTTGAGCATCATTTAAGGTTTTTCTTCTTTATTGTGAATGGTATTAAACGTTTGGCCCGGAGGAATTATACGTTTTTCTTTCTTCATGGTTCGTGAATTCTAAGTTATCATCTTAAAATGTAATTGTTTCAATCTATCTCAAGGGCTTTAAATAAATGTATATTTCATTTGACCAGTAGCATACTCAAAATTACCCGCAGAAAAACACACGTTCGAAATATGTTTGGATCCAAGTATGTATATATTTGGGGCTGCTTGCAATCAAATATATATTTGGATGCAAACATATTATGCTTGGGTCGAAGTATATCTGTGTTTGCAACATTTTGTAAAATATTTAAATTTTCATTGTTGGGATTTAAATATACTTTTATGTTAGAACATATTTTTTAACGGGTGAGAGAAAATTTTTGTGTTACAGAGCGTAACAATAGCGCTCCTACACATTTTATAACAAAGGTATTGTGTAGCAGAAGACGCAAAAGCGACGACAAGGGGGTGTAAACTTGTGTTTTGTTATTTGTTGATGCTGTTGCGTGGAGAATGATGAAAACGTTTATAAGTGCGGTTGTAAGATTTAGAAGATTTTCTAAAAGAATTTTAGTTTTATTTAATTCTTTGGTTCCTCTTCTATTGAGCTTTTTTGTCATAAAAGCTATTTTTAAAATAACTTCTGCGGAGAATATCCCAGGCAAAAAACAAGGGAACTGATGAGAATTGGTGGCTCTTTCCGAAACCTAGATATTCCCTGCTTTACCCCATGGTAAAAATTACCATCGTTCTCAACTAATGAACAAACGTTGTTTTTATAAAAAAAAAAAACAATAAAGGGATTAAGCCTGACCATTTTGCAATAACAAAATACTATGGTATCCTGAACAAACAAGTCAGCACTGTTTATCCACGCATAACTTTACCTGCGTCCAAGCATATACATATAATTGCATCTAAGCATATATTTGCTTGTAGTACGCAAAATATGTTTGGAGACATATTTTAGAGAGACAATTTTTTCCCTCCGTGTATAAATGAAATGTCGAAATAAAATTTGACAGTACTTAATTAAAAATAATTTATTTCTGTTTTTCACAGAACTCAACGGTAACTCAAAAAATAGTTAGAGAATCGCACTACTGATTTCGTATTCTACATTCTTTTAATCAAAAATAAAAAATAACACAAAAACTTACAATTCAAAATTTTTAGTGAAATTACAAAAAAAAAAACAAGTTAAAAAGCAGTAAGTTCGGCCGGGCCGAACTTTGAATACCCTCTACCATTTGGAACGAATTAGGAAATTAAAAAAAATAATCGGTTAAAAATTCTGTTAAACTCTTAAAAATACCGAATATAGCCGTTACATTGGGGTCTACATGGGCATTGTTTGTCATAAGCCGTTACCATATTCAAATTCGAAACTTGAAATAAACGGCGAATAATGTAGCTAAAATCATTAAAATACCGTATATAGGGAGGTATCGTTATATCGTATATAAAACAATATATAAAACAATTTTCTGTCATAGGACGTATCATCTATTACGATCTTCAAATACGACATCTCAATTTTCTGTCACAGACTGTAGATCCCATTACGAATTCTAAGAACGTAATTTGAAACAATTCCGGTGAACAATAACGATAAAATCATCAAAATACCGAATATTGGGAGGTGCTGTTATATGGGGCTATACGAAGACGTGACCTGCATAGAAAATTTTCTGTCAAATACCAAATTTGAAACAATTCCGGTGAATAATGTCGCTAAAATCATCAAAATACCGAATATGGGGAGGTACCGTTATATGGGGGCTATATGAAGACGTGGACCTGCACAGGCAATTTTCTGTTTAAGTTTAGAAGCCGTATGAATGGAACATGAGTAGTACTTCAAATCCATTTCATCAATTTCAGTGGAAGAAAATAATTGCTTAGGAGTATTAAGATTACGGTTTTCGTCTAAGCACCTAACTACAAAACCAATATGTCCGCAAGTGTAGGATGGAATTGACGTAACAACATAAGATACCTTAGGAAAATGAACGAAACCGGTCGTGACCTATTTTAAATGTCCTGGATCGAGCCAAAACCTTCCACCTTGCGAGCACACTATTTTACCTACTCTTAAAGCTGTTTTCATTAGGTCACAGTAGCTCCCTTTAAAATGGCTTTCTGCTGGTCCTATTGGATCTGATCTGTCTGTAATTATAACATCGAATTCGTCTTTATGATATTTTATGTATTTGAATCCATCGCTGATAACTAATTTCAACTTCGGGTTATCGAATCCCCTAGCCATTCCTGAAAGAAACTTTTTTGATAAGTCCACGACACGATCGTCTATTTCAATTTTGTGGATTTCCTTGTCTTTTGGATGTTTTGCAATTTCACGTGCTACACCTCCATCACCACTACCAACAATTAGTACTTTTATTGGGTTTGGATGAGAACAAAGTGGTATAAATGATATCATTGAGATACATTATTTTTTGTATTTCCATTAGGAGAGTGAACAAACAAATCGCTCGGTCTAACAAATGTGAACATTCCATGCGAAAAGTAGGGACATTGTAAATTGCCATAGCAAATGCGTACAGAACATTTTTTTAAGGTGAACGCCATTTCTGTTGGTATTATAGGAATTCTAGGTAGCAACATATGATATAGATTTGGTGAGTTTTTATCCAGTCAAAATTCCGTCAACATTTAAGAAATGTAGCGTATTTGGAGAAAATAGTGTCTATGAGAGCAATATCGGAATCTCCACAAAATTTCCTCACAAATTCCAAAGGTAATTGAAACTGATCATACATATCGTCTTTGGTGCACCAAATACATGAAAGCGGCGAAAATATAAGTTAGATTGCAATATAATTAAACAAATTAATTTATACAATACATACTATACTGATGCTTTATCTCCAGTTCCAAATGAAATTTCAAAAATTTACATAGTTTATTTTACTTTCAGGTGATTCTTCATTTATTCATATATTTGGAGAAAAGTATATTTAGCTAACAATCAAACATGCAAACATTTTTCTATTTTATAGATATAGAAGAGGTTTAGTGAAATAGTATTTATTATAATTAAAAACAAATATATAATAAAAAGACTGATTATATCCAACGCTCTTTGAAATGTTGAAGCAAGTACTCTCAGAACCGTTTGAATAATGAACAAAAACGCCTTAATTTCGGCCCGGCCCATGAAATAAATAAAAAAGCTTTACAAATGAAAGGATCGGGATTAAATACTGGATACACTCAAATTTTTCCTAGTGAATGTACCGAATATCGGGAGGTGCCGTTAAATTGTGCATATAGGTCTGCGCTTTCATATCACCCCCATATAACGCTATCTCCCGATATTCGCTATTTTAAATTTTTAATCACATTTTTCAACGGATTTGTCTAAAAGTTGACATTTGTAGTTCTATCTTCGGTGGTTGATCATTGAATGTGTAGATAAACGTTTTCCTATAGTGCACATACAACGATTTCGGTATTTTGACGATTTAAACCACATTTTCTAACGGCTTCATCCACTTTATTGTTTTTTGTAATTATTCAACTAACCTGACTGGTATGTGTAGTTTAAAGTGGAACACGTTTGAATCTAGATACTTCTGTATAAACATGTTCTCTTTAACTGAGGGTATTTTTATACCCTCCACCATACATAGTATGGAGGGTATATTAAGTTAGTCATTCCGTTTGTAACTCATCGAAATAATAATTTTAGACCCAAAAAAGTGTATATATTCTTGATCAGCGTAAAATTCTAAGACGATTTAGTCCTGCCCTTCTGTTTTAATCACGCTACAGTCAAAACGAATTAAGATAGGAAGCAAAAATTTTACACTGGTATGTCCACAAAGCCTTTGCAATTTTACTAGGCTAACAGTAAATAACTACACAATAATTTAATTGAGTCTGCGATTTATACGTAGAAGTACGTAGGTTTATATTTACTGATACCTCGAATACCTCTAATAACAACAAAAATCCGTTTAAAGATAGCAGTCTCCCGTACGTAAATCCAAAGGAATAAATTTAGCATGCTCCTGATTTTCTCATTATCGTATTACGTAATATTACGTGGCATGTTCACGTGAGGGTTAATTGAGTGGTTTCCGGCATTATAATACCTAAAATAGTTTTGTACATACTAAAGCATTACAGTAAATACGTTTTTTATACCCTCCACCATACCATGGAGGGTATATAAATTTTGTCATTCTGTTTGTAACTCCTCGAAATATTCATGTCAGACCCAACAAAGTATATATATTCTTGATCAGCGTAAAATTCTAAGACGATTTAGCCATGTCCGTCTGTCTGTCTGTGTGTCTGTCTGTCTGTCTGTCTGTGTGTCTGTCTGTTGTAATCACGCTATCTTTCGAACGAATGTAGAAAGAAGGCTAACATTTTACACATGTGTTTATTTTTCCAGTAGGCAGGTTAAGTTCGTACATGGGCCATGTAGGTCCATGTTTTCCTATATCCCCCATATAACGGTACCTCCCGATATTCGGTATTTTGATGATTTTAGCGACATTATTCACCGGAATTGTTTCCAATTTGGCATTTGAAGTTCGAAATGGATGTTACAGCCTATGACAGAAAATTGTATAGCCCCCATATAACGGTACCTCCCAAAATTCGGTATTTTGATGATTTAGCGCCATTATTCACCGGAATTGTTTCAAATTACGTATTTAGAGTTCGTAATGGGAACTACAGTCTGTGACAGAAAAATGTCTATTTTTGAGATATCGTATTTGACATTAGTAATGTATGCTATAGCCTGCGACAGAAACTTGTCTACGCTGGTCCAGGTCTTCGCACAGCTCCAATATAATGGTACCTCCCTATATACGATATTTTAATGATTTTAGCTACATTATTCACCGTTTATTCCAAGTTTCGAATTTGAATATGCTAATGGCTAATGGCAAACAATGCCTATGTAGGTCCACGTCGTATAGACCCCAATTTAACGGCAATATTCGGTATTTTTAAAATTTAATTTAATTTTTTAAGGATTTTATTTTTTTTTTTTTTAATTTCCAAATTCGTTCCAAATGGTGGAGGGTATTCAAAGTTTGGTCCGGCCGAACTAACTGCTTTTTAACTTGTTAAGTTCTTGAATTTGTTTTGCTTTTATTTAAAATCCACAAAAATTCGTATAAAAAATTCGTAAATTAAAATTAAATGCACATAAGATCAAATGCGGTAGCAAATGAAACACAGATATTAAAACAAGTAAAAAACTGTAAGTTTGATCGGGCCAATGGGGCAATTTTCAATAAAAAAAAAATAATAATAATAATAAAATCCGTTAATAATGCTGTTAAAATCTTAACAATACCGAATGTAGCCTTTATCTTGGGTCTATACGACGGCGTGGACCTGCATAGGCAACTTTTGTCATATGCCATTACAATATTCAAATGCGAAACTTGAAAAAAATTTGGTGAATTATGTAGATAAAAACATCAAAACCAGGACATGCACAGACAGTTTTGGGTCATAGGCTGTAGTATCCATTACGAACTTCAAACACCAAATTTAAGACAATTCCGGTGAATAATGTCACTAAAATCATCAAAATTGTGAATATCGGGAGGTACCGTTATAAAGGGGCTATACGAAGACGTGGACCTGCACAGACAAATTTCTGTCATGGGCTGTAGTATCCATTACGAATTTTAAACACCAAATTTGAAACAATTCCGGTAATTAATGTTACCAAAATCATCAAAATACCCAATATCGGGGGTACCGTTAAATGGGGGTTATATATAGACAATTCTTTTTCAGGGGTTAAAGTACTCACAAACAACTCCTTGAGTTAAATTTCAGACAATTCCATCGAAAAATGTGGCTAAAATAATCAAAATACCGAAGGGGGGAGGGGGGTACCGCTATATGGGTGCCATACGATATCATGGACCGATATATCCCATCTTCGAACTTGACCTGCCTGCAGACAAAAGACATACCTGTGCAAAATTTTAGCTTCCTATCTTAATTCGTTTTGACTGTAGCGTGATTACAACAGACGGACAGGGCTAAATCATCTTAGAATTTTACGCTGATCAAGAATATATACACTTTTTATACCCTCCACCATACTGTGGAGGGTATATTAATTTTGTCATTCCGTTTGTAACTCCTTGAAATACTCATGTCAGACCCAACAAAGTATATATATTCTTGATCAGCGTAAAATTCTAAGACGATTTAGCCATGTCCGTCTGTCTATCTGCCTGTCCGTCTGTCTGTCTGTCTGTTCGTTGTAATCACGCTATCTTTCGAACAAATTGAGATAGAAGGCTAAACTTTTGCACACATGTATATTTTGCCAGTAGGCACGTTAAGTTCGTAAATGGGCCATGTAGGTCCAAGCTATCATATAGCCCCCATATATCTGTACCTCCCAATATTGTGTATTTTGATGATTGTGGCGACATTATTCACCAGAATTGTTTCAAATTTGGTATTTGAAGTTTGTAATAGATACTATATCCTAAGTCAAAAAATGAGCCATGTAGGTCAGCGTCTTCATATACCATATAACGGTACCCCCCGATATTCGGTATTTTGATGATTTTAGCGACATTATTTAGCGAAATCGTTCCAAATTTGGTATTTGAAGTTCGTAATAGATACTGCAGCATAAAACAGAAAATGGGCCATATAGGTCCACGTCTTCATATAGCCCCCATATACCGTACCGCCCGATATTCGGTATTTTGACGATTTTAGCGACATTATAAACAGATTTTTCTTCAAGTTTCGCATTTAAATATTGTAATAACTTATGACAAAAGTTGCCTATGCAGGCCCACGTCGTCGTATAGTCCCCATATAACGGTACCCCCCATATTCGGTATTTTAATGATTGTAGCTACATTATAAACAGATTTTTCTTGAAGTTTCGCATTTAAATATTGTAATAACTTATGACAAAAGTTGCCTATGCAGGCCCACGTCGTCTTATAAGCATTCGGTATTCTTAAGATTTTTGCAGAATTTTTAACGGATTTTATTTTTTGGAAATTGCCAAATTTGTACCGTATGGTGGAGGGTATTAAAAGTTCGGCCCGACCGAACTTACAGCTTTTTTACTTGTTTGAGTCTAAAATTATTATTTCGATGAGTTACAAACGGAATGACTAACTTAATATACCCTCCATACTATGTATGGTGGAGGGTATAAAAACACCCTCAGTTAAAGAGAACATGTTTATACAGAAGTATCTGGATTCAAACGTGTTCCACTTTAAACTACACATACCAGTCAGGTTAGTTGAATAATTACAAAAAACAATAAAGTGGATGAAGCCGTTAGAAAATGTGGTTTAAATCGTCAAAATACCGAAATCCTAAGATATCGTTGTATGTGCACTATAGGAAAACGTATACCTACACATTCAATTATCAACCACCGAAGATAGAACCCAATACGAACTACAAATGTCAACTTTTAGACAAATCCGTTGAAAAATGTGATTAAAAATTTAAAATAGCGAATATCGGGAGATAGCGTTATATGGGGGTGATATGAAAGCGCAGACCTATATGCACAATTTAACGGCACCTCCCGATATTCGGTATTTTGATGATATAAGCGACATTCACTAGCAAAAATTTGAGTGCATCCAGTATTTAATCCCGATCCTTTAATTTGTAATTTTTTTTTTATTTATCTCATGGTTGAGGGGATCAAGTTGAAGGGATTAAGAGCTTAACCGGGCCGAAATTAAGGCGTTTTTGTTCATTATTCAAATGGTCCTGAGAGTTCTTGCTTCAACATTTCAAAGAGTGTTGGATATAATCAGTCTTTTTATTATATATTTGTTTTTGATTATAATAAATACTATTTCACTAAACTATCTATAAAAAACTATCTATATCTATAAAATAGAAAAATGTTTGTATGTTTGATTGTTAGTAATTTATGGACACAAAAACCGATAAATAGACTTTTCTCCAAATATATGAATATACTTCAGAATCACCTGAAAGTAAAATAAACAATGTACATTTTTGAAATTCCATTTTGAACTGGAGATAAAGCATCAGTATTGTATGTATTGTATAAATTAATTTGTTTAATTATATTGCACATATTTTCGCCGATTTCATGTATTTGGTGCACCAAAGACGATATGTATGATCAGTTTCAATTACCTTTGGAATTTGTGAGGAAATTTTGTGGAGATTCCGATATTGCTCTCATAGACACTTTTTTTTGTCCAAATACGCTACATTTCTTAAATGTTGGCGGAATTTTGACTGGATAAAAACTCACCTTATCTATATATATATATATATATATATATATATATAGCAGACAAGACATAGACAAGGTACCGTCGATGAAAACAGACACCAATTTATATAGTTATGCTCATTTCTTTCACTAAACGAATAACATTGGAGAGAAATGAATGATTCTTTCTTCACTAATAAATTTCTATAAAAAAACAATAATGGGATTGAGCCTGACGATTTTGCAACAACAATATATATATATTATAATCATTTTTATATTAAACATTTTTCTTTTTTTTTGTAATTTCGCATTGTAAATTCTTGTGTTATTTTTATTTCTGATTAAAAGAAAGTAGAATATCAAATTATTAGTGCGATTCTCTAACTCATTTTTGAGTTACCGCTGAGTTCTGTAAAAAATAAGAATAAATTATTTTTAATTAAGTACTGTCAAATTTTATTTCGACATTTCTTTTATAATTTTGAGATTTCATTTCCCAAAATGTACTAAGGGCGATGAAATATAGATAAAAATAGTTCTTTTATTGTGAATATGTACATTACGTCCATTAAAAGGAAAGATGTGCCACGGATGTTACTTCTTAGGCGAATGGTTGGTAAAGGCCATTTTTTCGAAATGTATTCAAAGAGTATTGTATACACTTGAAATTTTTCACCTCAACTTTCCGAGTCCAGTTAATAACGGATACTGATTGACTCCACGGGCATCTCCTAGGGAACTTCCCTTGGCGACTATTTTGGCAAAATATGTATAAGGGATGTTTTTCTCCGATCATGCTTATTTTAAATTTAAATAAAACATATGCCAAATTTTAAAAATGTAAAAAAAAGAACATATTTGATAGATGATTTCTTGTCATTTAACATTAAAATATAAATTCGGGCATATGACACCGCGACTATTTGAACAAAGGTCATTCTACCTTTTATCGACTACCTTTTTAAGAATTTGAGGGTGCATTTCAGCAACAACACGTTGAATAATGGTTTCCAAATCGCCGATCGTTGATTATTGACAATGACTTCCGGCATCCCAAAAAAAAAAAAAAACAAGTAAAAAAGCAGTAAGTTCGGCCGGGCCGAACTTTGAATACCCTCCACCATTTGGAACGAATTAGAAAGTTTTCAAAAAAAAATAAAATCCATTAAAAATTCTTTTGAAATCTTTAAAATATCTAATATAGGAAGGTGCCGATATATGGGGGGATATACGATATTGTGGACATATAAAGACAAATCTATGTCTGCGTGTAAAGTACTTACAAGGAACTCCTTGTGTGGATTTTCAGATAATTCCGTTATATGTGGGATTTACGATATTGTGGACCTATATAGACAATTCCGTTTCAGGGGTAAAGTGCTCACAAAGAACTCCGTGTGTGGATTTTCAGACAATACGATTGGAAAATGTGGCTCAAATCATCAAAATACCGAATATCGTTAACCTATATAGAGAACTAGCTGGCCCGGTCCGCGTTGCCGGCCCGTAGTTTTAGTCTTGCAAATTTTGTATAGCATAATATTTCACAAATCTGGCTCATAAAGGTGAATAAATTTTAACATAAATACTGATCCGACTTAATAGAAATAAATACCTATGGAGGGAGGGCAAAATAATTTCTGAATACTCAAAGTAAACTACGCTTTTACACCCATTACCCAGTCCCCAAGAAGTCTATGTTCTTGTTCATAGTAAAATTCAGTGAAGAATCAACAATGCCCGTGTTGTTGTCCGCCAATCGTTAAAATCACTATAGATCGGCAGCCCTGGGGACTACATGGGGACTGTACCAAAATATTTACCTATGTTGACATTTTTCTGTAAGACGGTACTCACAAAGTAGCCTAAATACAGCAAAATCGATTGGAAAATGTGGTCAAGACCCTCGAAATAAAAAAGCCAAGATGCCAAATAAAGGCCAAATCAGTTGAAAAACGTGGCCAAGAACACGGTCATAGCTGAAATCAAGGATACTTTCATGTGAGAGTTATACCAAAACGTAGCCCACCCAATATTCTCTTGGGGGTTACAAATTCAATAGAATACAAAATTTTCTTTTCTGACTACACATTAGATGTGAAAGTGGACTTGGATACTCCAATGTGGGGACTTTACTTAAATAAATTCCGATGTGGCAATTATCTGTATGATGGTTCCTAAATACAATTTTTTGCCAAATCAATTGATGAATGAGGGCAAGACCAAAATGGGCCCTACTCTGAAAATGTAAAATTTTATGCGAAGAGGTTCTCTACCTCCTTAAAAACAAAGTTGTCAAATAAGGGCCAAAATATGAAAAAAGTGGCCAAGACCCCAAAAATAGCTTAAATCATACAATGGTTATATAAATATGAAATCGGGTTGTACCCTTATCCGTGTGTTATTATCGATATCACGACCTGCCAAATCGATTTAAGGTATCTTGAATGTTTCGGAAGAATTTCTGGAAGGATAGAAATTCCTTTTCTTACTAAAAGTTCCATTCGCTCTACTATTTTGCACCCTTTATATTTGGTGTTTTGCTGATTGTACTCCCAAAGAATTTTGCATTTTAAGCTCTCATTGGACGGATTATTGTCACATGAAAGAAGTAGGTTCACGCTTTGAAATGAGCCCCATTAGGCTTTTTCGTTCATTTTTGTTTGTTTAAATGTGTTCGCATCTTCCAGCTGAACCACGATGTGGGCCCTGGAGTTGAAAGGTAAATGTCAGTTAACATCGTATTTCGCACTTATTTCATTTTTTTGGTGAAAAATTGTATATAGGGAAAATTATTCTTTATTTTGTTCACAAAAAATCCACTGAATTCAATATGATAATACAAATTGAATACAAGTTAAAAAGCAGTAAGTTCGGCCGGGCCGAACTTTTAATACCCTCCACCATTTGCAACGAATTTGGAAATTTTCAAAAAATAAAATCCTTAAAAAATTCTGTTAAAATTTTAAAAATACCGAATATAGCCGTTATTTTGGGGTCTATACGACGTGGACATGCATAGGCATTGTTGGTCATAAGCCATTACCATATTCAATTCGAAACTTGAAATAAACGGTGAACAATGTAGCTAAAATCATCAAAATACCGAATATAGGGAGGTACCGTTATATGGGGGCTATACGAAGACCTGGACCTGCACAGACAATTTTCTGTCACAGACTGTAGTTCCCATAACGAACTTCAAATACCAATTTTAAAACAATTCCGGTGAATGATGTCGCTAAAATCATCAAAATACCGAATATAAGGAGGTACCGTTATACGGGGGCTATACGAAGACGTGGACCTGCACGAATAATTTTTTTCCTTAGGGTGTAGTATCCATTTTGAACTTCAAATACCAAATTTAAAACAATTCCCGTGAATAATGTCGCTAAAATCATCAAAATACCGAATATAGGGAGGTACCGTTATATGGGGACTATATGAAAACGTGGACCTACATGGCCCATTTACGAACTTAACCTGCTTACTGAAAAAATAAACATGTGTGCAAAATTTTAGCCACCTATCTCAATTCATTCGAAAGATAGCGTGATTACAACAGACAGACAGACAGACGGACATCGCTAAATCGACTTAGAATTTTACGCTGATCAAGAATATATATACTTTGTTGGGTCTGATATGAGTATTTCGAGGAGTTACAAACGGAATGACAAAGTTAATATACCCTCCATAGTATGGTGGAGGGTATAAAAAATTGACAAATGAAGAATAACAAATTGAAAAAATCTTCAACTTGTTCGCTGATTTTTTACAGCAAATGTTTAAAGATCCTTACAAAGTTTGTCAATGGAATGTACTATTATTTTAAAATTCGATTCCATTGAATATTTTTTTTTGATTTTTCCCGGTTTGAGAATTTTTGCAATGAGATCTCTTTTTCGTGATTTTTTAGCGATTTTGAAAAAGTATTTTATCTTTTAACTTTGGTGTGACCGCGTTGAATTTTTTCGATATCATCTATGCCGTTTCGCCACCACATAATTCGGTACTAAACTTCCATGTAACCCGCCTCAGGAAATCAAGTCAATTAAATAAATTGGTATTAATATTCGAATTCAAGAATAAAATATAAAAAGCACTACAAATGTACATTAGAAAAAAGTAAGTCAAAATGGACAAAAAATCATGCAAAATAAAGCATTACTATTGTACATTTCAAAAGTCAAAATGAAAATGTTAATACATCACATTAATACGCGATTTTTTTTGGATATTATCCTTTTCGGACAGGATAATATCGGAATTTTACGCTGATCAAGAATATATATACTTTGTTGGGTCTAAAATGATTATTTCGATGAGTTACAAACGGAATGACGAACTTAATATACCCTCCATACTTTTTTGGTGGAGGGTATAAAAAACAAGTGGCGTTAAATCACGAATGCGGATGCCAATTTAACGGCCCATTTTTATACCCTCCACCCTGGAAAGGAGGGTATATTAACTTTGTCATTCCGTTTGTAACAAAAGGTATATATATTCAAAATCAGCATAAAATTCTGAGTCGATTTAACGATGTACGTATTTTTGTTGAAATCACGATGCAGCCCACATTATTTGATGTAGAGTGTCAAAATTTAGCAGAACAATTTGTATTGTGTCTAAAATGGTTGCTATTCAAAATGAGATATTTCGGTCCACGTTTTGATATATTCCCCATATAACGGTACCTCCAGATATTCGGTATTTTAATGATTTTTGCCACATTTCATTGCGGATTTGTCTAAAAATTGGTATTTGTGTGTCCTAATGGGTTCTAATGTTTCCCTTACCCTAAGGTAGAAGGTGTTAAAAGTTCGGCTCGGCCGAACTTAATGTTTTTTTACATGTTTAAAATAATATTGTCTTCAACGAAAATGCTATTTCCATAAGTCTATTGTTTCACCCACAGTATGACAAGTGGCACCACACTGTTGAAACCACATTTCTTTTACATCCACATCTTGAAGTTTTGACAACAAATATTCATTAATCATGATTCTGTAGCGATTTGTAAAGAAACAAGTAAAAAAGCTGAAAGTTCGTCCGGGCCGAACCCACCCACTACCATTTGGTACAAAATTTGGCAATTTTCAAAAAATAAAATCCGTTAAAAATTCTGTTAAGGTCTATACGATGACGTGGACCTGCATAGGCGAGTTTTGTCACAAGCTATTACAATATTCACATGCGAAACTTGAAAAAATCTGTTTATAATGTAGCTAAAATCATAAAAATACCGAATAGAGGGAGGTACCATGGGGATATAAAACGTGGACCTGTACAGAAAATTTTCTGTCATAGGTTGTAGTATCCATTACGAACTTCAAATGCGAAATTTGAAACAATTCAGGTAAATAATGTCGCTAAAATCATCTAACTACTGAATATCGAGGGTACCATTATATGGGGACTATACGAAGACGTGGACCTGCACAGACAATTTTCTGTCATAGGCTGTAGTATTCATTACGAACTTCAAATACTAAATTTGAAATAGTTCCGGTAAATAATGTCTCTAAAATCATCAAAATACCGAATATCGGAAGGTACCGTTATATGGGGGCTGTAGGAAGACGTGGATGTACATGGCTAATTTTCTCTCTTAGAATGTAGTATTCATTACGAACTAAAAATACCAAATTTAAAACAATTCCGGTAAATAATGTCGCTAAAATAATCAAAATTCCGAATATTGGGGTGCCGTTATATGGGGGCATACGAAGACGTGGACCTACATGGCCCATTTTCTGTTTAATGCTGTAGTATCTTTTACGAACTTCAAATACCAAATTTTAAACAGTTCCGGTACATAATGTCGCTAAAGTGATCAAAATACCGGATATCGGTAGCTACCGTTATATGGGGGCTATACAAAGACGTGGACCTGCATTGCCCAAAAATCCTGCAGACATAAAATTTAAAATTTGCCCATCACCCCTTACAAATATTTTTCGCCAATTTCAGATGAATGTCCGGGGATTGATCGAAAAATGTAGGGCTATAGCCCGTAAAGTATCATATTAAAAGCTGTTACAGTACATCTCTACAACTGTACAAGGAACATTTTTACTGAAATACGTAGAGATGGCCGGAATACTGACCGGATTTAATTCCATCTTTGGACATTTCTTAATTATATGATAGACCGAAGGGTAAACGGCCTTTAAAAACAACGGTTTTATGTTTTCTTAAGGTTTGAAGTAGCGTACCTACTTATTGCGATGTAGAAACTACTATTTTATCTCATGTGGACACGCCAAACCCACCCGCCTAATCAATACAAATGGGAGCATTTGAAGTCTTTATATTTACTCCTTACAAAAGTACAATATTGGTAAATATGTCTTAACCAATATTAAAGATGATTGCAGGTTGTTTAGATTGTATAAACAAGGTCGCCTTTATCTGCTGCCACTGCGAATTCGTCATCTCAGACAGGCAATAGATATTTGTTGTGTCTCCAGCTTTAAAAGCTTTGCTAAAAAAGTTGTAAGAAAATTATGGACAAACGAAAGCATTGTTATTTTTTATTGCCTATATTTGTGTGATTTTGCAAATTAAGCGATGAGCACTAAAAAAGAACAAAAGATTTTTTTGTCCGCTGTGGGAAACATAACACTACTGAAAATATAAGATTATAAACCTTATTATAAGTTCGTACATATTATAATCTGTGCGTCGATTTGTGTACATATACCAGCAACCGTCCGTTGCTTAGTTCGGGAAAATGGGAAATATTTATACACTGTTTTGATGTTAGTTTTCAAACAGCTGACAACATAGGTTTATTATAAAGATCAGATTAAAGGTGAATTAATAATATAGAAGTTTGGATATTCATGCAATTATATGCAGGGTATATAAAATTGTCATTCCGTTTGTAAGAATCGACATGAAGCACACAGGTCCCCGTTTATAGCGTTTGATGATATAAGTGTCTAAGTACCACACCTCCACTGTGACCTTCATAAAAAAGAGCATCATTTTATTTTTACCGAAAATTGGTATTAAGAGTAATTTGATATTGTAGAATATTACTCTAAATATTTGGGGGTGTAAGGTGGGTGTAAAACTATGCACCCACCTGGATCTCCTGAACTCTTTATAACTTATGTACTTACAACATGGTCTTCTAAATTGAAAATTATAGCCCACTTGGATGAAAAATGTTGCTAAGAATATATAATAATAACAGAGATAAACAGATAAAGAACGATGCCCGTGTCTGTATCAATATCCGACCGAATTTATTATGACCCCATATAGCGGTACCTCTTAATATCCAATACTTCCCTGATTTTAGTCCCAATTTCTAAGCGGACCGGACCGGAACTTACCATTTTGTATGAAAATTCGCGATACGTATATAAGAAATTCACGTTTGATATAAGCCCCTCATAGCTGTGGTGGTCGCTTTGGGCAGCTCTACTTTCTCTTATTTTCTCTCTTATTTTGTGGTGAGAATTTTCCGGAAAAAAGTTATTCGTGATGGAATTCAAGCTTGATAGTGTGAGTTCTTTATATTTGGCTGGAAAACCACAAGTGGCTATGAGCACTCCAGCATTTAAATGTGAATAAATCTTTTGTGTCTCGTACCATCGCTCGTACCATTTCTCTAAGGGGTTCACTATTCATTACTCACTCTTAAATATCCAGTAAAGTATACTTGTTAGTACACATTTTCTTTAATTTGAAGGTTTCGTTCACTGTGGCGGTTTCCAAACAACTATACAAGTTCAATAAAGGTTTTGTTTATCTCTGTTATTATTATATATTCTTAACTACATTTTTCATTCAAATGGACTATAATTTTCAATTTAGAATAACGTGTTGTAAGTACATAATTTGCCCAACACATGACTGAAGTTATAAAGAGTTCAGGAGAGCCAGGTGGGTGCATATTTTTTGTCAACAGGTATCTTACACCCCCAAATAATCAATAAAAGAAGCTCTGCCTCTGAATTTTTAAATGTAAATCGGTCTATGATAAGCCAAAAGGTGTACGGAATTATGAATTAGGTGGAATTATGATTTTTTTTATTAAGGCCACAGTGGAGGTGTGGTACTTAGACACTTATATCATCAAAAGCAATAAACGGGGACCTGTGTGCTCCATTGTTGATTCTTAGAAACGGAATGACAAATATATATACCCTTAAGTTCATACATATAGAACTTCCGAACTTTCATCTATATTTCGAACTTCTTTCTATATTCTTAATTCACCTTTATTCTGAAACTAACATCAAACTAATATATCCCATTTTCCCTAACGACACAGAGGGCGTTTCCTAGTATATATAGACAAATCGACGCACAGGTTATAATATGTTTACATATTGTTACGTTTTCCACAGTGTTATGTTTTCCACAGCAGACAAAAAAATCTTTCGTTCATTTTAGACCCTCCACCATACTATGGAGGGTATAATAACTTTGTCATTCCGTTTGTAACTCCTCGAAATACTCATGTGCTGTGCTGGTCCACGTCTTCGTATAGCCCCCATATAACGGTATCTCCAAATATTCGACATTTTGATGATTTTAGCGTCATTATTCACCGGAGTAGTTTCAAATTACGTATTAAGCGTTCGTAGTGGGAACTAGAGTCTGTGACAGAAAATTGTCTATGCAGGTCCACGTCTTCGTATAGGCCCCACATATCAGTACCTCTCTATATTCGGTATTTTGACGGTTTTAGGTACAATACTCACCGAAATTGTTTGAGATTTCGTATTTGAAGTTCGTAATGGATGCTACAGCCTGTGACAAAAAACGGTATTTTGATTTTTTTTTTTGATAGACCCCAATATAATGGCTATTTTTAAGATTTGAATAGAATTTTTTACGGATTTTATTTTTTGCAAATTTCAACTTACTGCGTTTTAACTTGTTTTAGTTCTATTCGCTGCATTTGCAAAATCACACAAATATGTGCGATAAAAAAATAACAATTCTTTTGTTTATCCATATTTTTATTACAACTTCTTAAGCAATGCTTCTATTGAAAAGATGGAGATACAAGAAAGTTCTATTGTCTTGAAACCGTTGTTTTTAAAGGCCGTTTACGCTTCGGCCCATCATATAATTAAGAAATTTCCAAAGATGAAATTAAATCCGGACAGTATTCGGGGCATCTTTACGTATTTCAGTAAAAATGCTCCTTGTACATTTGTAAAGATGTACTGTAACAGCTTTTAATGTGATACCGCCCGTAAAGCCCTACATTTTTCGATCAATCCCCGGACATTAATCTGAAACTGGCGAAAAATATTTGTGGGGATGATGAGCAAATTTCTCACCTTTACATCGTGTCATAAATATCAGGGATATGGCTATATGAAAATAACTGTCATATTTTTCAATTGTTGGGCATGCTTTTGCGGTATAGGCCCATCATATAATTTAGAAATTTCCAAACATTTAATTAAATCCGAATTGGTACTTTTTAGTGTGCCTAGTCAAATTTCAATTACATAAAATTTCATTTTAATTCAATTTAAAGTATGTGTTCCAATCACATATCATTTTCTATTTTACTAAACCAACATTATTGTATTGCATACATTACGCAAGTGTTTTGCTTTAACTTACATGTTTTTGGTATCATCATTTATATTATCTAACAATTGTAAAAAATTGCGTTATACAACCGTGTTGTACAAAATACTTTGTACATACTTTTGAGTGCGATTGAGGCGCTGGGAAAATGTAGCAATAAAAATAAATGTTCTAAAATTAAATATTTCCCAGCCGCCATAAAATATCACATGTGAAGAATTCAACTTGAATGAGATGTCAAGTAGCCCTGCAATGTTCTCCATTCAATATTAGAATAGATAAGAACAATTGTGTGGCTGCGACTAGGTTAAGTTAGATTAGTTTCAGTAGTACGTAAGGAGCATATTTTAGAAATAATATATGTTTTCTTTTCTCATTCACGTGTGATATAACTGTGTGTTTTATAACATTAGTAAAGAATTGTGTTATATATGTAACACATAATCGTAAGTCTAAGATGAGACCACCATAAAGAACGTAATTACGTTATTCGATATACAATCACTCTTTTTGATGACACCCGGAAATGTACTATTTGGTGCTGTCTGCAGGCTGGAATTATCAGTCCTTTTTTAAATCGCTACGGAATCATGATCAATGAATTTTTGTTGTCGAAACTTTAAGATGTGGATGTAAAAAATTGGTTTCAACAGTATGGTGCCACTTGTCATACTGTGGGCGAAACAATAGACTTATGGAAAGAGCATTTTAACGACAACATTATTTCAAAAATGGGCCAGGAAAATTGGCCTCCGCATGGCTGGGAACCCACACAAATAGTTCCACAATATTGGCAATCCTTGAGTGGCACAAGTTTTGTTGGTCCTTTAAATATAGATAAACGATTGAAATTTAACTTATTTATATATTTTTGATAGTTTTGAGGTTTTGTTCATTCAATCGGAAGTAAATTCTAAACAGAAATAAACACTAAATAAGAAATAAACACCCGCCACAAAAATGTCAATAGTCTCTGGTACCGACCAAAATGCATCAAATGATTTCGAAACGTTTAAAAGACCATTCTGTACGTAAGTTACTTTCTTTTATAAACCTTGTGAGAAGAGGAGGACATAGCTCGGCTATTATTTCATCATCAGTTTGTAACGTTACAAAATATTCTTTGGGAACGCGTAAAGTATGTATTGTGGATCAGGGTCAAATTATATTTCGATTAAACTCTGTTCTTCTGTTCATTATATTCGTAGGATGAAAATAATTCATCCTTATTAGATATAGCTCTTTATAACGGTACATGCAGATTTTAATTATTTTGAAGCTTTGAAAAACATATTCCCATCAGGATATAAATCCATTATTTAATATGACCCCATATAACAGGACCCCTTTATATTCGGTACTTCAACAGTAGATCCGCAATTTGATGTAAGCCCCATATGACTTTAGGATCGAAATTATAATTATCTTCGAATTGTGTAGTATCTTGATTTTATACCATACACCACTATGTATATTAAGTCGAGCTAACAGTAATTCATAAACGTTTATATTGTGAATTTATTTGAAGAAAATCATACCAATTATGTTCGTCATTGATCGCGTGCTAGGCTTTAAAGCAGCTAAGGAAGACTTAAGTAAATATAGGGTGAAGCATATATTTGGGCTGATATTATTAATCTATTTCTAATCTCCTTTTGATATTTTTTACCAAAACTCATTGAAATGGAATGCTTATTAATGATATGATGGGAATTAAATATCAAATTGACGCTATAACATAAATACAATCGTTTTAAATGGCCGTAAAGGTGGAAGTTCTAATTTCTATTTATTTTTTTTTTGTGCAACAAATGCATATACATTATTAACATAGCCTATAGACACTTTTATCTACTATGTTTTCCGTACACCTTACGGAAACCTACGAATAAAAATTCACATTTAATGTAATAAATATGTTGTTCATGCAATGAAAATTTACGTTGCTTTAAAATTCAATGATTTTTGATTTCATTGAATATACCTATGAAACGGATTTCATTAATGTTAAGAAACTACTTATTTTTACGAAATTCAATAAAAAATGTGAATATAGAAATGATAAATAGACGCGCAGTCTGATATTTATAATCAGAGGGAAAATTGTGATAATTGTTATATTTCAATTTGTGCGCCAAATTAATGAAGCAGTTTCATGAAATGTATGAAACGTTGCGATGTGGAGTTCGTTCTAGGCCAAACAAATGATGCATGGAAAATATCATCTTAACAAAAGGCGACCTGCATTTTGTTCATAAAAAAACGTGGGCAGACGGTCAGACTTACTGATTCCGACTCAGAATGTGATTTTATAAAGATCATCCAAAAAAATAGGATTTATCTTGCGTATTTCTACCTGTTACAAACAAATGTACAACGACAAATTACCATCTACCACAGTGGTGTAGGTATTAAGAAGTAAAAAAAGGCAAGTTCGGCCGGACCGAACATTTAATACCCTCCACCATTTTGAAGGTATCGAAAATTTTTAAAAATCCTGCGAAATATGCCACTTAGGTGAAAACCCTTATATGGGGAATACAAAGATCTCGAAGTGTAAAAGTAGTTTTTATGTCACATGCTGTAATACGAATTTCGAATTTCAAATACGTAATTTGAAGCGATTCCATTGAAAAATGTGGATATACGAAGACATGGACCTATATCAACAATGTTCCGCCACAGGAGCTAGAGCCCATTACGAACTACAAATATCAATTTTTGGACAAATGTGAGGAAAAATAATCAAATTAAGAATATCATTATATTAATGAACAATTTCGTTAATTTTACGTTAATGAAACTCAATGAACCTTTTCTATTCATTCAATGAACCTGTACGTTGGTTCAAAATCAATGACAAATTTCATTGACGGAACGAAGGAATTCATTTATGATATGAAGCTTTTTCTTTCAGTGTATAGTTAGTAGCTTATTGTACTTCATGTACGATTCTACACCCTTTCAGTTGTTATTCGAATTACTTTTGATTAAATTCTTAACATTTATAATTCTAGAATTCAATTTGTGATTCGAAATATTTAAGTTGGAATGCGAGAATCCCAATTGTATTTAGAATTATTTCAGTTGAAATTCGATTATTCCAATTGTGATTTGATTTTTTTCAGATTAGCCGATATTTATAACTTCAATGATTGTAGTCCCAAAAAATTCAATTCCCAATAGATATGAAAGAAAATTATCTATGCAGGAATACGTTTATGTATTGACAAATATTGTGGTTAATTTGCCCAACGATTAGTAATTAAGGACCTTTTAAACATTCGGAGACATCCGAAGCCCCGGTCTATTAGGGACACCGCGAAGTGAGCCAAGTGTGTACGTATGAAGAGGATTCAGAATGAATTTACCAAAATATTTAAGTTTCTCAGAAATCGTTCCGAAACGAATGACGATTTGTCTACCGGATGAATCAACGCTTTAGCAAGAAAACATGCATCATGTTGAACTATATTCACCAGAGCTGCTCCCAATAGAACCGTTTTGTTTTTGTTTGACATAATTTTGCGGATAAGCCAATCGCATTTAAAGCGGGCAAGCGATAACTATATATGTTTCTTGGTCGAAAGTAGAGGGCGGACCAAGTCAAAGTCGAATTTTTAAGAGTCTCCATCTGACTCGGTCTACTCACAATCTCTGTCTCTGATTGAACTTTCGACAACAACGACTGCTGCAATTCTTAACTTCGAGTCTTTTGACAAATTTAAATCTTTTCACGGGCGTACCGTTTACAAACCGAGGACAAATATGTAATATATGATGTTGGTCTGAACAAAAAACGCAACAAGAATTAGGCATACGAAGATAGAAATCATCATATCAATTGTTTCATTATTGTTGTTTTTTTTTTTTTTTCTTTTTCTTGGAATAAAATTTTTGTATAACAATCCCTTATATTGGTCATTACATGTTATGACGATGGGTTTGAGTCTGACCGACATGAGGAGACATCGAGCATTTGGTTGGATGTCACGCAGTGTTATGTGTTTGATAAAACAGGACATAACATGACGAGTGTTTTCTCTCCATGGCGTAAATAGAGAAATATGTCACATTTGCAGCCCTTTAGTGGAAAACCACGCAAATAGTTCCACAATATTGGCAATTCTTTAGTTTTTTTACAAGTTTTGTTGTTGGTTCTTTAAAAATAGATGGCATTCTTTATTTGGCGATACCTCCTTGTCGCATTGAGGTCTCGATGATGATATATTTTTATGGTCCACTTTCAGAGATTTTTAACGCGTTTTTTATCTTGTTGATAAAACTAGTGGTGAGGCTAGAGAATTTTTCAAGAAGTTTCCTGTAACACATCGAATTTTAGAACTAGCCATTTGAAATCATTTATTTGTTTTCAAAAACTATTTGAAATTACTCACGCTTTATGGGAGCAAAGTGTGAAAACAATGTTCTCTTTCATCTTAGAAAGAATTGAATGCACTCTTGAGAGAGAGAACTCGAAACCTGTGTGTTTGCATTAAATGTTGAATGTTGACACTTCTAAATCCTTAAAAAGTGTCTTCTAGAGTTGTCACGTCCTTTTACCCAGGTCTTTCGGTCGTAGATATGTCGATTTTTCTCCTCGTATGTCTCCTAATTCTTGTTGCGTTCTTTGTTCAGACCAATTTTCATTATATTATATTATATTATCATATATTGCATGTTTATCCTAGGTTTGTAAACGGTACACCCGTGAAAAGATTTAAATTTATCAAAAGATACAAAGTTAAAAATTGCAGCAGTCGTTGTTATCGAAAGTTCAATGAGAGACAGATATCGCTTTATTATGAGTACTCCGAGACAGATGGTGACTCTTAAAAATTCGACTTTGACTTGGTCCGCCCTCTCCTTTCGGCCAAGAAACATATATAGTTATCGCTTGCCCGCTTTAAATGCGATTAACTTAGCCGCTAAATCATGTCAGACAAAACAAGGCAGTTCTGTTGAATATAGTTCAACATGATGCATGTTTTCATTTTAAAGCGTTGATTCATCCGGTATATGAATCGTCATTCGTTGCGGAACGACTTCTGAGAAACTTAAATATTTTGGTAAATTCATTCTGCAGTACATGGTACTGTGGCCTCTTCATACGTACACACTGGGCTCACTTCGCGGAGTCCCTAATAAGCCCGGGGCTTCGAATGTCTCCAAATGTTTAAAAGGTCCTTAATTACTAATCGTTGAGCAAATTAACCACAATATTGGTCTATACATAAACGTGCTTCTGTATATATAATTTTCTCTCATATCTATTGGGAATTGAATTTTTTGGTACTACAATCATTGAAGTAATAAATATCCGCTAATCTGAAAAAAATCAAATCACAATTGGAATAATCGAATCCCAACTGAAATAATTCTAATTACAATTGGAATTCTCGCATTACAACGCATACAAAAAGCATAAGTAAATACAGTTATTAACACAAAATATAATTTTATTTTTTCACTAAATAATATTAATTCTTTTATTTTTGTATATCAATCCTTTTTTTATTTTAAACAAATTATTTGAACACATACACTAAAAAATACTGAAAGAAGACACAACTATTATTCACAAAATAAATTTAATATATTTTTCATTTAATAGTTTTTTTTTCACTCGTGCACCAATCCCGATAAACTAAACTCGTTTAACCTTTTTCTCCGCTTTGGGAGTAAAACAAAACAATCGTTTTTCAATCTACGGGAATTGAGATGAAAATTGGAGATGAAAATTAGTTGACTGTAGTAGGGCAATATAATTGTTATTGTAAATCGACCAACTATCGACGTTTCACAAGCAGGAAGCGACAAAGTAGTGTAATATTAGGTGATAGAGTTAAAAACTCACATCCAAATGCTTGCAGGGTGTTAGCTCGACTAAATATACATAGTGGTGTATGGTGTAAAATCAAATTACTACACAATACGAAGATAATTATAATTTCAATCCTAAAGTCATATGGGGCTTACATCAAATTGAGGACCTACTTTTTTCCGATGACAAATTTCCATCCAATAATAGCCTAAAATGTAATAAATAGCACTAAAATCATCGAAGTACCAAATATAAATAGTACTGTTATATTAAGTCATATTAAATAATGAATCTATATCCTGATTGGAAGTTGTTTTTCAAAGCTTCAAAAACTTAAAATCTGCATGTGCCGTTATAAAGGTCTATATCTAATAAGGAATCAATAATTTTCATTCTAAGAATATGATGAACAAAAGAACAGAGTTTAATCGTAATATAATTTGACCCTGATCCACAATACATACTTTACGCGTTCCCAAAGAATATTTTGTACGTTACGTTAAATTATGCCCCAGGTTATGCTGTCCTCTTCTCTTTATAGCGTCAATAACAAGGTTTATAAAAGTAAATAACTTACGTACAGAATGGTCTTTTTGAACATTTCGAAATGATTATTTCTGTTTAGAATTTACTTCCGATTCGACGAATAAAACCTCAAAAATATATAAATAAGTTTAATGTCGATCGTTTGTAAATAGAACGGATGTGGATGATTCTTTTAAATGTTCGCTTTGGCATTTTATTGAAAGAAAAATTGACGACGCCATTTTTTCGATTAATCTTAAGTCGGAAAACGACTTCACATATTGGATACTGGATTTTTAATTCGTAATAATACAAAAGTATGTTTTTAATGGAAAAGATCTACAACCCCCTCTTCTGCGTCCACTATATATGTTTAAGTAAGAATTGCTGTTTCAAATGGTTAAACAGTGAGCATTATTTCAAATCACATAAACGTTAAAATCTGTCTACTACTTATTTCTACATCCTTCATGTAGTATTATAGAGAGATTTCAATAAATATATTTGACAAGCCGCCGCCCTTTGGATTACACCAAATACAAAATGCAACTGACGCTAGACTTGCGAGACGCTACACTTGCAAGCTTTTGGTTTCCAATAAATGTACATGACAATTCGCCAAACGCTTTATTAATACTATCGTGTTTTATTTTTCATCTTTTCCATCGCCCTTGGCAAGTTCGTATCAGCCGTTGCTGATATTATAATCCACGTCATCATTTATATGCACCATCTTACATTGTAGTGAGTGAGCAAAACATTAAAAAGCGTTTCGTTGGTTTGTGGCCATCATAACAATCATTAGGTATTCACTTTTTTCCCAATCAGTTACTTGCGGTCAGACATATTGGAATAAAAGATCACAGAAAAAATAACCGATAATTTTCTTATTTTGCATAACTTTTCTCTCATTGTTTATAAACTGATTAGAGTTAATTTCGTTTACGTATAACTAATTAATTAAAATGCAACCGGTCAATTGGACATTTAATTCCTATAGGGAGTTTCTTTTGCATATCGTAACAAATAAATAAATTGGTTGACTTTAATGGTTTTTTTTTCAATTTCATAGTGGTTGTGATAATTTATTGCTGTTATTTTCAATTATTTTACTCTAAGTTTCTATTGTTGTTTTTTTATTATCCTTATGCGCTAAAATAATTCAATAAATTTGCCTATTCCCACAATTGAAACATTCAATTTGTTGGTTTCTTGTCGCAATTCTTTGTTCATTTGGTTCTTTAATTTGTATTCAATTTTATTGGCAATTTGTTGGATAAATTCGTCGTTAGCGTTGAAATATTTCCTCCTTTGCACTTAGTTTTTGGAAATTGTTTTCACTTTCATGAACAAGTTTCATAGAGCTTCCAACTATACTGTGAGGTTCATTTCAATTTTCTATGCAATAAAGAGCAAGAGAGGTTAGATTGAAAAATTGGAAAATTGTGTTACTTGAGAAAAAAAATTAAATAACTGCCTCCCACTCTTTAGATATTTATTCTCTTTTCGTCTCGGTAGGAGGGAACCCAGGCAAATAGTTCCACAATATTGACAATCCTAGAGTGGCACAAGTTTTGTTGTTGGTCCTTTAAATATAGATAGCTTTCATAGTTTAGCGATTTATACCTGTCGCATTGAAGTCTCAATGTTAATATATTGACACGGCCCACTTTCATGGATTGACAGATATCGAACGTATGTATTATGTTGTTGATAAAACTAGTAGTGAGACTATGTAAATTTTTTAGAAGTTTCCTTTGACAAATCCGATTTTAGAACTAGCCTTTTGAAATCATTATTTATTTGTTTGAAAAAACTATCTGAGGGAGTAAATTGTGACATCAATGTTCTCTTTCATCTTAGAAATTAAATTAAATGTATTCTTTAGACAGAGAGAGAGAGAACACTTCTGTGTTTGCCTGAAATGAGGAATGTTGACACTTCGCTTAATCTAAATCTTTACGAAGTGTTTTCTAGAGTTGTCACATCCTTTTACCCATGTCTTTCGGTCATAGATATGTTAATTTCTCTCCTCGTATGTCTCCTAATTCTTGTTATAATCTTTGTTCAGATCAACATCATATATTGCATGTTTGTCAAGTGTAATGAACCCGAATGCTTAAAAGGCCCCTAATGGCCTAAGGACTTTAAAATCAAAAAAGTTATTGTTTTTATTATGATACTCAGTGGCAACCATGATCCAGAAGTGTAATTACTAACTAATAACATGAGGTCGCTAATAACCACGAATTAATTGAAAACAATAATATAGAAGTCATAGTTAGTACTCATTGAAATATCAAAAAATTAAATTAATACCTCTTCGGTTAAAATAGAACAGAATCGGTGTTGGGGAAGTTGTGGTGTCGAAATATTCTAATCATTAAAAGAACAGCAGCCAACCAATCGTGCTTCATTGCATCCATGGTGTTACTGTTTTGCATTTGCTCTCAACTATAAATTCATGTTCTTATCATAATGACAATTTATATAGACGTAGTACATAAAGTGTACATCGAAAGTTGACGCATATATGTTAAATCCAAAAAATGCAAGACATAGTGTCTGTTTAGGTACTAAATCAGTGTACTACGTATACATCGATGCAGTTAGTACAGGGTCAGATAAAAAAACTACAACAAAGTCAAACGCCATAATTTTTACCTTTTTATACCCTCCACCATACTATGGAGGGTATATTAATTTTGTCATTCCGTTTGTAACTCCTCGAAATATTCATGTCAGACCCAACAAAGTATATATATTCTTGATCAGCGTAAAATTCTAAGACGATTTAGCCATGTCCGTCTGTCTGTCTGTGTGTCTGTCTGTCTGTCTGTCTGTCCGTCTGTCTGTCTGTCTGTCTGTCTGTTGTAATAACGCTATTTTTCGAACAAATTGAGATAGAAGGCTAAAATTTTGCACACATGTATTTTTTCCCAGTAGGCAGGTTAAGTTCGTAAATGGGCCATGTAGGTCCAAGTTATCATGTAGCCCCCATATAACGGTACCTCCCGATATTCGGTATTTTGATGATTTTAGCGACATTATTCACCGGAATTATTTCAAATTTGGCATTTGAAGTTTGTAATGGATGCTACAGCCTAAGACAGAAAATTATCTGTGCAGGTCCACGTCTTCCTGTAGCCCCCATATAACGGTACCCCCCGATATTCGGTTTTTTGATGATTTTAGCGACATTGTTTACCGAAATCGTTTCAAATTTGGTATTTGAAGTTCGTAATGGATACTACATCCTAAATCAAAAAATGAGCCATGTAGGTCCACGTCTTCATATAGCCCCCATATAACGGTACCCCCCGATATTCGGTATTTTGATGATTTTAGCGACATTGTTTACCGGAATCGTTTAAAATTTGGTATTTGAAGTTCGTAATGCATACTTCATCCAAAGTCAAAGAATGAGCCATGTAGGTCCACGTCTTCATATAGCCCCCATATAACGGTACCCCCCGATATTCGGTATTTTAATGATTTTAGCGACATTATTTACAGGGATTGTTTCAAATTTCGTATGTGAAGTTCGTAATGGATACTTCAGCCCATGCCAGAAAATTGTCTGTGCAGGTCCACGTCTTCGTATAGCCCCCATATAACGGTACCCCCCATATTCGGTATTTTGACGATTTTAGCTACATTATAAACAGATTTTTCTTCAAGTTTCGCATTTAAATATTGTAATAATTTATGACAACAGTTGCCTATGCAGGCCCACGTCGTCGTATAAGCATTCGGTATTTTTAAGATTTTAACAGAATTTTTAACGGTTTTTTTTTTTTGGAAATTGCCAAATTTGTACCAAATGGTGGAGGGTATTAAAAGTTCGGCCCGGCCGAACTTACAGCTTTTTTACTTGTTTAAATTTCTTTGAATGAAAGCAAAATATGTCGTAACTAGCATAGAGTTTAAGAATAAGTTTAGATTTGTTTGAAATGGTCACCTTTGGCACGAATTATCGTCTTCAAACGGCCAATGAAAACGTCACACTATCACGCCTGAATTCCATCAGGAATAACTTTTTTCTGGAAAATTCTCACAAAAATGCTTTTGTACGCTTGTAAGCAATATAATGAGCTGTCACTGGAATAATTTTACAATTTGCATACTAACAAGTAAAGAAGCCGTAAGTTCGGCCGGGCCGAACTTTGAAATCCCCTGATCATTTGAAACGAATTAGAAATTTTCAAAAAAAAAAAAAAAAAAAAAAAACAAAATCCATTAAAATTTTTTTCAAAATACCTTATATCGGAATGTGCCGATATATGGGGGGATATACGATATTGTGGACCTATGTAGACAAATCTATGTATAGGGGTAAAGTACTCACAACGAACTCCTCGTGTAGAATTTCAGACAATTCCGTTGAAAATGTGGCTAAAATCATCAAAATACCGAATATCGGGGTGTACCGTTATATGGGGACTATACGATATCGTGGACCTATACCGATAATTATCTTCCAGGGGATAAAGAACTCACAAGGAACTCCTTGTGTGGATGTTCAGACAATACCATTTGAAAATGTGGCTAAAAAAAAATCAAAATACCGAATATCGGAGGGTACCATTATAAGGGGGATATAAGCTATATGTGGCTAAAATATAGACAATTCTCTTTCAGGGGGTAAAGTATTCACAAAGAACTCCTTGTGTAAAATTTCAGACAATTCCATTGAAAAATGTGGCTAAATCATCAAAGTACGGAATATAGGGGGTGGGGGTACCGTTATATGGGGATATATGATATCGTTAACCTATGTAGAGAATTATCTTCCAGAGGATAAAGTACTCACAAGGAACTCCTTGTGTGGATTTTCAGACAATACCATTAGAAAATGTGGCTAAAATTATCAAAATACCGAATTTCGGAGGGTACCATTATATGGGGGATATACGATATTGTGGTCCTATTTAGACAATTCTCTTTCAGGGGGTTAAGCTCACAAAGAACCCCTTGTGAAGAATTTCAGACAATTCCGCTAAAAAATGTGGCTAAAATCGTCAAAATACCGAATATGGGGGGTGGGGTAGCGTTATATGGGGGCTATACGATATCGTGGATCTCTATAGATGATTCTTTTTTAATGGATAAGGAACTCATAAGGAATTCCTTGTGTGGATTTTCAGACAATTCCGTTGAAAAGTGTGACTGAAATCATCAAAATACCCAATATCGGGGGGTACCGTTATATGGGGATATACGATATCGTGGACCTATATAGACAATTCTCTTTTAGGGGTAAAGTACTCACAAGGGACTCCTTGTGTTTCAGACAATTCTATTGAAAATGTAGCTAAAATCATCAAAATACAAATTTGACCTACCTGCAGACAAAAGAGAGATCTGTGCAAAATTTTAGCTTTCTATCTTAATTCGATTTGTCTGTAGCGTGATTACAATAGTCGGACAGGGCTAAATCGTCTTAGAATTTTACGCTGATCAAGAATATATACACTTTGTTGGTCTGAAATGATTATTTGATTATATGGTATAAAAAGACAGGAAAAGTACACAAAGGTACAAACTTTTATAAACTTTGTTAACTTTTTTTATTGGCCTTTATAACATTGGACAATACTGACAATGCTCTAAAAGTGATATTATGTTAACGTGAAGGGTTAGAGCTCTCACAATTTGAATTTGACTGCATTTACGTTGAACAAACTAAACTTTTGGAAGTTCGTATTTAAAGAGTGCATATTGATATTTTCGGCAAATCAAATGGTACATGAATAAAAAGGGTAAACCTAAAGAAGACGCATAACGTTTTATGATATTATTATTATTTTTTTTTTTTTGTCTTGCAGGTTTTTTTTTTTTTCGAATAGAGTTACCAATTTGAGTTGTTAATTTTTTTAAACAAAATTTAGTAATTAAAATAATTTCTTATTTGACAATTTTTTATACCCTCCACCCTACTATAGAGGGTATATTTACTTTGCCATTCCCTTTGTATTTCCGCGAAATATTCATGTCACACCCAATAAAATACATATATGGTTAATAACCATAAAATTCTAAGTCGATTTAGCGATGTTCATCTCACCGCCTACGCCTGTCTGTGGTAATCACGCTATCTTTGGTACGAATAAAATTTTGCACACATGTGTATTTTGTACATTCGGTATTTGGAAGATTTAATCCAAATTTTCAAACGGATTTTTTTAGAATATTGTGGCACCCATTGTGACATAACAGCGTCTATAAAGGTCCAGGTTTCTGTATCCCCCACATAATGGTACTTTCTGATAGTCGGTGTCTTGGGGACTTAGATCACATTTTATACCACAATTATTAAAAATTCGAAATCCAAATGTTTAAGGGGATTTACCTTCTGTGGCAGAACATTGTCTATATAGGTCCGCATTTTCTTATAACCCCCATACAACTGTACCTGCCTAAGATTTAAGCAACATTCTCGAACTGAATTGTTTAAAATTCGGTACTTAGGATTCTTAATGTGCCTCTCAGCCTCTCATTATTCAGTATTCCAATTATTTTGTTGGGTGGTATTGGTGCTCGGCCCTGCCGAACTGAAAGCTTTTTTGATTGTTTTCATTAACTCTCGGACTTTTCGACTTGGCGTCTGAAAGTGACGTACAATTTCGTTTTAGGCAGAAAGTATACGTCTATGTACAATAGTTTTTATGTAAGTTACGTACTACAGGTGAACATTATTTGTTTTATATACCTTCCACCTTGCAAAGGAGGAAATTTACCATTCTGTTCGTAACACCTTTAAATTTTCGTAGTAGATCCCATAAAGTATATATATTTATTAACAGCATAAAATTCTAAGTGGATTCTGTCTGTCATTCGCCAGTGTGTTAAATTACGACAGAGGCCACATTTTTTGACGTTGATATATATAATAAATTGAATCAGATATATCGGTTTGGTATAGCCCCCATATAGGAGTAACTCCCGATATTCGTTATTTTGGTGGTCTTAGTCACAATTTTCAGAATTGTTTCAATGTTGATATTAAGAATTTTAAACGGATACTCCGTATTGTGCAAAACATTGCCTGTTTTATATTGTGCAGAACATTGCCCTTTTATTATATCCTCCATTTAAAGGTACCTCCCGATATTTGTAGTTTATAGTGGAACACGTTTGCATAAAGATACTCTTATGCAAAAATGATTTCTTTAGCTAATGGTGGAGGACATTTAAAGCTCAGCCCAGCCGAAGTTAATGTTTTTGACTTTACTTTATGCCCTCCACCATAGTATAGAGGGTATATTGAGTTTGTCATTCGGTTTGTATCACCTCGAAATATACATTTTAGACCCCACAAAGTATATAAATTCTTGATCAGCATAAAATTCTACATCGATTTAGCGATGTGCGTCCGTCTATCCGTCTGTGGAAATCACTCTCTACGTTTTGGTAAGACTTCATATGACGGTACCTTCCAAAATTCAGTATTTTATTGATTTAAGCAACATTATTCACCGAAATTGTTTCAAATTTGGTATTTGATGTTTATAATGGATGCTACAGCTTATGACAGGAGATTGTCTGTTCAAGTCAACGTCTTCGTATATCTCCCCATATAACGTTACCTCCCCATATTCGGTATTTTGAAGATTATAGCAACATTATTCACCATTTGTTTTAAGTTTCGCATTTCAATACTGTAATGGCTTATGACAAAAGTTACTTAAGCAGGTCCGTGTCGTCGTTAGCCCCTAAAGTAACAACTACATTCAATATTTTTAAGATTTTAACAGAATTTTTTAATGGATTTTATTGTTTTTTAGAATTGCCAAATTCGTTCCTAATGGTGGAGAATAATCAATGTTCGGCTTACAGCTTTTATACTTGTTTAATTTTAAATTGACTTACTATAACAATTTGAATCAATTTTTTGTAAAGGAACCCGATATTAATATAAGGCATTGCTCATATATATTTAAGATGGTTTATAAGTTTAAGAGAAAATATTTTTTAATTTTACATATCAATTATGAGTCTTTAAAAAAATAACAACTCAAATTGGTAACTCTATTTTAAAAAATACCTGCAAGACAAAAAAAAAATAATAATAATTAGTTTGATTCTTAATTAATTCATGACTTTATTGGTGGTTCTTTCTTTTCTTATTCAAACAAATTACCTTTGGTAATTGGGGTGGCGACAGAGGCCGTGTGCTTTCGCTTTCGTTTCTACAAGACAAGTGAACGCAGAGGTTCTAAGTGATCGCAGAGGATCCCTTGTCTATTTCTAATACATATGCAAATACAGACAAGTGAAAGCAGAGGTTCTGAGTGACCGCTGAGGGTCCCATGTCTGTATATTATTACAACTACAACTACTTCCAGTGAGAGCAAGGTGAGCCTACCGCCAACAACAAATACCCAGCGGCGATCCGCTCACTACGGTATCCGCCAAGGGAGTTGTAGAGGAGATGCCAGTCTGCCAATCAGCATCCGTGATTGACGAGTATTGGAAAGTTGTGGTGGAACGTATCGAACTTATACACCCCCTTTTAGAGCATTGTTAATATTGTCCAATGTTATAAAGGCCAATAAAAAAAGTTAACAAAGTTTATAAAAGTTTGTACCTTTGTGTACTTTTCCTGTCTTTTTATACCCTCCACCATACACAACATTCCGTTTGTAACTCATCGAAATAATCATTTTAGACCAACAAAGTATATATATATATATTCTTGATCAGCGTAAAATTCTAAGACGATTTAGCCCTGTCCGACTCTTGTAATCACGCTACAGACAAATCGAATTAAGATAGAAAGCTAAAATTTTGCACAGATCTCTCTTTTGTCTGCAGGTAGGTCAAATTCAAAGATGGGCTATATCGGTCCACGATATCGTTTAGCCTCCATATAACGTTTCCCCCGATATTCAGTATTTTGATGATTTTAGCTACGTTTTCAATAGAATTGTCTGAAACACAAGGAGTCTCTTGTAAGTACTTTACCCCTAAAAGAGAATTGTCTATATAGGTCCACGATATCGTATATCCCCATATAACGGTACCCCCCGATATTGGGTATTTTGATGATTTCAGTCACATTTTTCAACGGAATTGTCTGAAAATCCACACAAGGAATTCCTTATGAGTTCCTTATCCATTAAAAAAGAATCATCTATAGAGATCCACGATATCGTATAGCCCCCATATAACGCTACCCCACCCCCCATAATCGGTATTTTGACGATTTTAGCCACATTTTTTAGCGGAATTGTCTGAAATTCTTCACAAGGGGTTCTTTGTGAGCTTAACCCCCTGAAAGAGAATTGTCTAAATAGGACCACAATACGTATATCCCCCATATAATGGTACCCTCCGAAATTCGGTATTTTGATAATTTTAGCCACATTTTCTAATGGTATAGTCTGAAAATCCACACAAGGAGTTCCTTGTGAGTACTTTATCCTCTGGAAGATAATTCTCTATATCGTATCGTATATCCCCATATAACGGTACCCCCACCCCCTATATTCCGTACTTTGATGATTTAGCCACATTTTTCAACGGAATTGTCTGAAGTCTCTACACAATTAGTTCGTTGTGAGTACTTTACCCCCTGAAAGAGAATTGTCTATATTTTAGCCACATATAGCTTATATCCCCCTTATAATGGTACCCTCCGATATTCGGTATTTTGATGGTTTTAGCCACATTTTCCAATGGAATTGTCTGAACATCCACTTATCCCCTGGAAGATAATTATCGGTATTTTGATGATTTTAGTCACATTTTCAACGGAATTGTCTGAAATTCTACACGAGGAGTTCGTTGTGAGTACTTTACCCCTATACATAGATTTGTCTACATAGGTCCACAATATCGTATATCCCTCCATATATCGGCACCTTCCGATATAAGGTATTTTAAAGAATTTTTCATGGATTTTTTTTTTTTAAATTTTCTAATTCTTTTCAAATGATCAGGGGATTTCAAAGTTCGGCCCGGCCGAACTTACGGCTTCTTTACTTGTTAGTATGCAAATTGTAAAATTATTCCAGTGACAGCTCATTTTATTGCTTACAAGGGTACAAAAGCATTTTTGTGAGAATTTTCCAGAAAAAAGTTATTGCTGATGGAATTCAGGCGTGATAGTGTGACGTTTTCATTGGCCGTTTGAAGGCGATATTTCGTGCCAAAGGTGACCATTTCATTTCTAAAAGACAAGTGAACGCAATGGTTCTGAGTGACCGCTTAGGGTCCCATGTCAATCTACAACTGTATATACAAATACAGACAAGTGAACGCAGAGGTTCTATGTGATCGCAGAGGATCACTTGTCTCTTTTTATTACAATTACCGCCAATGAGATTATATGTCGGCCACATTAAAACGAGAAACTACATTTCTTGCTACAGTGCTTGCTATCTACTGCTAATTTCAAATTTAACCTTTTAAACCATTCTCTTGAAGAATTAGGAAAAATTGTCATCTAATATTCGGTGGTTCCATTATATGGGAGATATAAGAAGATATGGACCTATTGTAGCTATATAATACCAAGAATAGCCCTATATGGGCTATAGTTAAACGTATTCTGCCAATGGATGTAGAACCAAATAGTATAAAATTTGAAATAATTCCGTTAAAACAAGTGACTTCAATATTCAAAACACTGAATATTGCCAAGTACGGTTATATGGATGCTATATGAAAACGTGGACCGACATGGCTCATGTATGAACTAAAGCTGTTTACTAATACATTATACATGTGTGGAAGTGTTTGTTGTACACTAATTCGAAGATAGCGTGATTACAACATGAGCAAGGAGGAGGAAACGGAATGACAAACCTAATATACCATGCATTTCGTTTTAATCATCTCCATTTGGGGAAATCGTTCGGAATGAAGTATGTAAACAAAATTTTATTCAAATATAATTCAGGACGGCTGAAGTTTTTTTTTTGTTTTTGGTATTGTCATATTTTGTAACCGTTCCCAGAAAATTAGCTATACAGGCTTTGGTAACAGTTAAATAAATACATACTACCTAGAGCTGCGCAGGTTAAATGTATTCGATGAACCAGTTATTAGGAGACGAATTTTTAGTGGATTTTTGATGATAGCTTAATTCGGGCGATACCGCTATATGAGGGCTATAAAAAACATGCATCTAGAAGGCCCAGTTTTAATACCATAACTTCTAAGGACTTAATTAAATTTGACTCAAATTGTATTCTTCTATTTTATTCCGTTCGGAAGTCAGAGTGATTTCCACTGACGGAGGAATAGATAGATAGACGAACATGGCTAAATCGACACAGAATTTTATGCGGTTCAGGGATATAAATATTCTTTGTTTGGCTTAAACTGTTTATTGCAAAGAGTTACATACGGAATGACGAATGTTTAAAGGTGTACGAAGCTACACTACATTAGAAGTGTAACCTAAGATCACAAAATCTTCTTTGGCCTGTCTTAATCCTGCGGTCGTGAGCATCCTTTGACATATGTTGTCTTGGAATCTGAATCGAGAGTTACAAGCGGGACCGAATCTATATATATATATATATATATATATATATATATATATATATATATATATATATATATATATATATATATATATATATATATATATATGTATATATATAAATGGTTTATAAGTTAAGAAGAAAATATTTTTTAATCTTACGTATCAATTATGAGTATGTCTTGAAACTTTGATTTTTCTTTGTGAAGAACAGTTTTCACTTTTAAAGAGAAACTTTGACCCGGCCATAATTCATTTTGTATTTCACTAAACCAACCGTGTTGTATTGCGTCCATTGTGTTACTAGTTTGCCCTTATTCACAAGTATAAATTCATATTCTTATCATATTCAAAAATTTAGATGATGTACTAAAGTGTACATCGAAAGTTGACATATATATAAGCGTAGCAAGACACTGTAGTTGTTTAGGTTTTAAGCCAGTATACTTAGTTTACTTTGATGCTGTTAGTATATCTAACTTGTTTCCACTTGTATGGATAAATGATCGTAATATACGGGTTTTCTTTACCCATTCCTTAATATCTAGCCGAGCAGCTTCTAAGTGCCAGTAAGTTCGCATATTCGTTAACTCTAAGTAAACACACAGATTTTTGGGAGTGACAATTCCTCACTAGGAGGATTGCTCGAAGAGTGGGAGTGTTATTCGGACCTACTCTTCGCTCCTTTGTTTTGTGTGGAGCGCTCCCGAGTCACTTCTGTTTCAAAAACGCTCCCACTACATGGAAATATAATGTAGGTAGACACATCAACGGATCTAGTGCCACAATGAACTGTCAATTACTTTTTTGAATTGGTTAAAACTAAGAAAACCCATATTCCAATAGCTACTAAATGATGTTGTGTAGAAAAACTTTTAACAATTACATGCATGAACCCTGCAAACACAAAATATCCAGCAAGTGACTAAGAAGTCGCATGTATGCGAAAGAAATCATCGCGGTTGTTATCGCTTTCTCACCGCGCAAGTTGCATCCTTTGGGAAGACTAAATAGCGTTACTTCTTAGAATCACCGAAGTAATTTCCTCGACAGTTATTGGAAGTACTACACAAGTCAAATTTAATTAAAAAACTGGCAAATATTATCGATTGTCTTTTCAAAAATATATCTTCATATGTTTTAAAAACTATTTTTTTCGGGTAACATCGAGAATGCCTAGTAAAAGTAGAAGAAGTGTGAAAAACAATCAAATATTTTGTGGACAATGCAATCTTGTTGTAAATGAAGAAGAAGAAGAATCAATTGAGTGCGACAAATGTAAAAAAATTCTTCACGTTGTGTGCACTAAGCTGAACAAAAGGGAATATCAACATCTCTTAAAAAATGAATGTGAAGATTTTGTGTGTCACCTTTGTAGTGAGAGTAGTAGAAGCCTTCAAACTGAGCTGAACTTAATAAAAAGAGAGCTAAAGAAACTGGATCAATTAACAGCAATGCATGAAACTATGAATTTCATGTCAAAGCAATATGACGAAATACTTAAAGGAGTTGCTGAAAACAAAAGAAAATTAGAAATAATTGAAAAAGAAAACAAACATTTAAGAGAAGAAGTTAAAGTCTTGAGAAGTTCTATTAAATACATTAATGATGAGAGAGTAAAAAATGATTGCATTATATCTGGTGTTGTAAAAACTGATAATGCTACGGCAATGGAAACTCTCATGAATTTAACTAAAAGTGCTGGTGTTGACATAACCGAAGAAAATATTGAAGATGTATTCTTTATGAGAAAGAAACAATCGAAGAATACTGCTCAATCGATTGTTGTTAAAACGAAATCAAAACAAACGAAAAGCAAGATCATGTCGATGAAAAAGAATTTAAAGGAAAATGAAGAAACAAAAAATGTGTACGTTAATGATTTTCTAAGCCGTGAGACTATGATTTTATTCAATTATGCCAAATCATTAAAGAACGTTGGTTTTCGCTCGGTTTATGCTGCTGATGAGGATGATGTCAATAAATTACTGCTTGAAGCAACAACTCATAAAACCACCCGAGAAAGATGCCAAGATGAAGCTATTGATGAAGAAGAGACATATCTATCATCGTAAATTTTATAAACATTCTTTTTTAATAAGTGTTATCAACTTTGAATAAAATCCATTTTTTCTTTTTTTTTTCTATGTCAAATAATTACTTTAGCGAATTTGCATTATTTAAAAAACATATACAAACTCTGAATAATATACCTTTCAAAGTAATGTCAATAAATATGAGAAGCTTATCTTCCATTAATAAATTTAATAGGTTCAGAACATTGCTATCGAGTTTGCCAACGTTGCCTTGTGTTGTTTCTGTGCAGGAAACTTGGTTTAAGAGCGAAGTTTCTCAAATATATAACATAGCTGGTTACAGAGCGGTGCACTGTTGTAGAGTTGATGGGTTTGGAGGAACTTCTGTATATGTTAGGAATGACATAAAGTTTGATATTATTTTGTGCGAAAGTCGTAATTTTATAGATTTTGTTCAAATCAGTTTGGATGAAGTTAAATGGCTTGGTAAACCTGCAAGGCTTGTTTCATTTTATAGATCCCAAAAATGCCCAACCAATTCATTCCTTTCCTTTGTAGACGAAACGTTGAACAACTTTGGGAGATATCCATGTATGTTTGTTGGAGATGCTAACATAGATATGTTAGACGATAATGCATCAAATGCCATTTCAAGCTTACTTGCAACATACGATTTTAAAAGTTGTCATTCTTTGGTGACAAGACCCGTAAGTGGTACAAGCATTGATCACATTTACTCAAATTTTGAAGGTATTTCCGATATAGTCTCTGTAGAGTGTGAATTGACTGACCATAACATCGTTTACTTTTGTGTAGGTAATTCCATTGTGGATCATGCCAGCAATAATAAAACTTACTCTTTTATTAATCAAGATAATTTGATACGTTGCATTGAACGAGATTTACCTATGTTTTGTATTACTGGAAATCCATCGGTTGATATGGCCAAGTTAATAACCACAATTCAGAAATGTTTGGAAGAATCTACAACTATTAGAACCTGCAACCGATCAGGAAAATATAATATTACTCCTTGGGTAAATGCGAATTTGAGAAAATTAATAGAATTTAAGGAAAAGTTATTAAAATCCAGACGTAAAAATAAAGGCGGTTATTTAATAGAAAAACAGCTTAAGTCTATAAGTAAAATTATAAAGAGATCTTGCAGAGAATCAAGAAGTAATTATTACAGTTATAACCTTGAAAGCCTACGTAGCGAACCAGCCAAATGCTGGAAGTTTTTAAACAAAAATCTTGGCAGGTCAAAGGAAACGAAGGACATTAACATCAGAAGAGGTGACGGTACCATGATTTCGGATGATTTTGAAAAGGTCAATACTTTTAACCAATATTTTTTGGATTCTGTGGAAGAATTGAAAACACGCATTGCTCAGAATGGTAGTGATTACTGGAACTCAATGAGAACTGTAAATTGGATGAATATACATATTAACTTCAATTATACAACCATACATGAAGTGAAACATATAATTCTTCAGTTATCAAAGAAAAGTAGTTCAGGTTACGATAATATTTCTCAAAAACTGTTTCGCTATGCTGTCACTTATTAGCTCCATATCTTGTGACCATTTTCAATTGTATGCTAGACAAGGGTGTGTACCCTGATGCTCTAAAAATACATAAGATTATACCGATTCCTAAAGAACCAAATGTAAGTTGTATCAACAAGTTCAGGCCAATAGCTGTTTTATCAGTTTTTACAAAGGTCTTTGAAAATATATTATGTAAACAGATGACAGACTATCTTGAGAATAACAACGTACTTTGTGATTTTCAGTATGGATTTAGGAAGGGGTGTGGAACAGAAGAAGCTACTGTTAATTTTATTGAAACTGTATGCAATGGATTAGATGATGGTGCAAAAGGCGTATTTGCAATATTCTATGACTTCTCAAAGGCTTTTGACCTTGTGGACCATGGAATTTTGTTAGAAAAATTAAGATTTTATGGCTTTAGACAAAATGCTTTACTAATATTAAAAAGCTACTTGGAGAATAGGAAACAATTTGTTGAAATTGATGGCAAAAAAAGCTCAGAAGCATGCGTTGCACATGGCGTACCTCAAGGAAGTGTCCTTGGACCGTTACTTTTTAAGTTGTATATCAATGACATAGCAAACTTGGGATTATCTGGGAAAATGTTTTTGTATGCGGATGACATTTGCCTAATTTACCCTTATAAACATGAAACAGTTGTAAAGATATATATGGAGCGTGATGCTGCTTTAATTAATGAGTATGCACAAATCAATAAACTTTTTTTAAACGCAAATAAAACGAATATAATACTTTTTAAACCGCATGTTGACAACAATGGTGTATTCAGTATTAATGTTAATGGTACTCAAGTTAGAGAGGTATATTCTGTAAAATATCTAGGCCTATATTTGCAAAGTAATTTATCATGGGATTACCATATTCAACATGTGAAGAAGAAAGTGTCAGGAGCTTTGGGTCTTTTGTATAAGTTTAAAAATAAGTTTAATTATGAAACAAAGTTATTGATTTACCAATCATTGATACATAGTCATCTAAACTATTTAACATTATTATATGGTTTCCGAAAAAGTGTTGAATTTAATTCACTGTCCAGATTGCAAAATAAGGCTTTAAAAATTGTGGCTAATCTTCCAATTTTATACCCAACTAGTCAACTGTAAAAACAGGTGTTTCCTTCTGTTATGCCGCTATGTTGTATTTTCAAATTGCGGTTATTACTGTATATGTATAAATGTATTCATAACATGGGTCATCACACTATTAAATTTTTGGTGAATCAAAACGTTTTTAACACAAGAAACAGCACAAATCTGAGGGTAGCTCGGTGTAGAATTGAACTAACTAAACAAAAAATTTCGTATATAGGATGTTCAGAGTTCAATAAACTACCTAATGAACTGAAGAACCTTCGGAGAATATCATTATTTAAATTTATATTCCTTGGTGCCACTTAGTAGTAACTCCTTGACGGCAACAGTAGTTGTGCTATTGCAGACAAGAAGCGTCGCAAAACTGGCGTTTAGGTGAGGGAGTGAGAAACTCACCTTCAAATGCGTGTGTTGATGCTTTCATTTCTAAAAGACAAGTGAACGCAATGGTTCTGAGTGACCGCTTAGGGTCCCATGTCAATCTACAACTGTATATACAAATACAGACAAGTGAACGCAGAGGTTCTATGTGATCGCAGAGGATCACTTGTCTCTTTTTATTACAATTACCGCCAATGAGAACAAACCGACAACAACCAATGCCCAGCAGCGATCCGCTCACTACGGTCTCGAGGAGATGCCAGTGCGCCAATCAGCATCCGTGATTGATCGAGCAAAGGAAGTTGTGGTGGAACGTATCTAACTTATACAGGGAAGTGACTATTCGCACTATCCACCATATAATTTACAGCATCTTGAAAGTTTTGCCTAGATTATTCATATCTTTAATATTTCAACACATACTCGTATAAAGTTTGACATTCCACCATAAAGTAAGGAAACTTTTATAAATAAAAATACAATAATTTTATATCCGAGCAAGTTTCGGTTGGAAATTACAGCAAAAGTCTTAAAAATATCGTAAAGTGGGCGGTACATTTATATGTCGGCCACATCAAAACGAGAAACTACATTTCTTGCTACAGTGCTTGCTATCTACTGCTAATTTCAAATACAACATTTTAAACCATTCTCTTGAACAATTAGGAAAAATTGTCATCTAATATTCGGTGGTTCAATTATATGGGAGATAAAGGAAGATATGGACCTATTGTAGCTACATAATACCAAGAATAGCCCTATATGGGCTATAGTTAAACGTATTCTGCCACTGGATGCAGAACCAAATAGTATAAAATTTGAAATAATTCCGTTAAAACAAGTGACTTCAATATTCAAAACACTGAATAATGCCAAGTACGGTTATATGGAAGCTATATGAAAATGTGGACCGACTTGGCTCATTTACGAACTAAAGCTATTTACTAATACATTATACATGTGTGGAAGTGTTTGTTGTACACCAATTCGAAGATAGCGTGATTACAACATGAGCAAGGAGGAGGAAACGGAATGACAAACCTAATATTCCATGCATTTCGTTTTAACCATCTCCATTTGTGGAAATCGCTCGGAATGAAGTATATAAACAAGATTTTATTCAAATATAATTCAGGACGGCTGAAGTTTTTTTTGGTATTGTGATATTTTGTAACCGTTCCCAAAAAATTAGCTATACAGGCTTTGGTATGGTAATAGTTAAATAAATACTACCTTGGAGCTGCGCAGATTAAATGTATTCGATGAACCAGTTATAAGGAAACGAATTTTTAGTGGATTTTTGGTGATAGCTTAATTCGGGCGATACCGCTATATGAGGGCTATAAAAAACATGCATCTAGAAGGCTCAGTTTTAATACCATAACTTCTAAGGACTTAAATTAAATTTGACTCAAATTGTATTCTTCTACTTTATTCCGTTCGGAAGTCAGAGTGATTTCCACTGACGGAGGAATAGATAGATAGACGAACATGGCTAAATCGACACAGAATTTTATGCGGTTCAGGGATATAAAAATTCTTTGTTTGGCTTAAACTGTTTATTGCAAAGAGTTACAAACGGAATGACGAATGTTTAAAGGTGTACGAAGCTACACAACATTAGAAGTGTTACCTAAGATATTTAAATACATGGATCCTCACAAAATCTTCTTTGGCCTGTCTTAATCCTGCGGTCGTGAGCATCCACTGACATATGTTGTCTTGAAATCTGAATCGAGAGTTACAAGCGGGCCCTGTCACCGAATCTACGGTAAGCGAGTGGTTTCTGCAAAGGAATCACAGACCACGCAGAATAGGATGACCTAAACCTGGTAATGAACTGCCATTTGGAAAATGGAAGAAGAAAAAAAAAACGTTACGGTACAGAAAATAAATAACTTTATACCGGTGGGTTTTATTCAGTATTACAATGACCAGGTACCAACAAAGCCGGATAGTAGTGTGCAGGTCTTCCAGGGCTTTTCTACACTTAAGGACTGTTTAGAAACAGTATATCAAATCTGTTAAACGCCACTTTGGAGGTATGTAACGCAGTTACCATCATGAGGGTTGCAGTTTAAAACTACTCTTAAAAAGGCCAACAATTTGTCATAGCCATGTGGTGGAGTATGCAGTATGTCCTGCTTTGACAGCATTATCCCTCTTCGTGCTGCCTGGTACTGTATGATATACTAATTCAGCGATTAATTACGATTAAGGCAGCTGGAGGTCAACTTTTTTGCTATATCCTTCAAAGTTTTGAGCTATTTACCTTGGATTTTAATGCGTGCCACCAGACAAATTTTCCATAAGAAAGAATGGGCCACACAACAGTTTATACTTCTAGTATATTTTGGCGGGAGGATTCACTCCTCTGGAATTCTTGCAGGAGAAGGGTGCAATAAAGCCTTTCTCAACCGTTCCCTAACTTTTTTGTTTGAACAATACCAACTCTATCTCTGTTGGTTTGACCCCGAAACCGTTACTGCCTTTCCATTGTGAAAGCTTTGTAAATGCATTCTACATGAGTTTTGATACAGTGGACTGAAATTTACCCGTAATTAACAGCAACTTCATCAGCACAAACAAAAACTTTTGTGTCTATTTTCCAAAGTCCTGTCGAACATTATTAATATTCCTCTGGTTGCTGTTTTCCTAATGGATATCTCTCCAATGATAAAATTGATAATTTTGCTGCTAAACTTATTAGCGTATCATGGACCTTAACGCCGTCTAAGGCATTATGTTTGGATTTGAGGTACACATTGTGGAAGGCTCTTTCTATGTCAAGAAAAGCCGCCTATGTGTAGTTCTTCTTCTTCATGTTTATTTCAATAAAACTGGTCACATCATGTTAACAGGAGAAACAAATTATAGAACTTGTTGGTTCGTTTGTCAGTTTAATTGTAATTTTATTGATACGCTTAAGACACTTGACATTTCTAACTCTATGCATATGCCTAATACAACACAAAATTATCGTGATCTACATTTACTCGCCAGCTAAGCGCTTGTTTATGTGAGAATATTCTTTATTATTAAAGCGTCTCCAGCAGCATAAAAGAGTTATAAATCCCTTATATGTTGGACTAACAATACATAAACATTTATAGCCTAAACCACTTAAAAATCTAATTTATTCCTATGGTCTATCATGTTCATAGTTTTATGAACATTCTCCCGGGTGGCAAATAATTCATATAGACATCCTGGCCTCAGGGGAATTGAATTTCTGTTATGCGTCTAATTTTTATCTTTCTTCTTATGAATAAAACAATTAGAATTATTATTACTATAATTACTAATATAAACGATACGTGTGATGAGAGGTGATGGAACTTCAAGCCTCTCAATTCAACATTTTCTTTCTTTAACTTGTCAACGAATTTCTTTACCTCATCAATTTCTTGATGATTATTGATAAGTACATTTCCAAGGGGTTTGATATATTCTTGTTCGTCCGGACTTACATCCTTCGGAAGAAAATTGTTATCTCGTTATGTACTCTGTGTCAGCTACAAAAATCACTTTACCGATCCTGGCTGTACAAATGGTATCAGAAATACTTTGTTGAACTGGGACAATGCCGATTGAATAGTGGTATTTTTATATATATTACCTGTTGGGACTCCGCAAAAGTTCCGTGACCTGTCATCAAATGTAAGCTCTCTTTTAATTTCATTCCTATACTCATTCCTGGCAGTAAATTTTTCTCAGACAGAGCATCTCGTATTTTTACTATCTCCGCTTGTAATTGTTTGGGAGTTATCAGGGCGGGATGAAACTTCCCGCTGTCTACATCAATTAATGCGTCAATGACCTCTTTTTGGGCCTCGTCGCATTCTTCAAAAAGGGCATAAATTGCTTTTGTCATTATAAAGAGTCTTATGGATTCTCTATACACGAAGTAATTCTCATTTATCGTAGCTCCTATATTCTCAATTTTGCCATTGATATCTGAAAAATGCGAATTCAATTCCTCTGTTGTTCCTTTCAAAACATTTACCGTAACGTCAACTACTGATGTCTGCTGTTTTACTAGCTGCAAATTCAAATCCCTTTGGTTGGCTAATAGATTCTTCATATTGTTCTCCATATTTTTTCCCCCAAATGCCCTGTGTTGAAACGATTGTCCTCTCTGAGGAATAATTTATTGTTGGTCTTTACCATATTAATCGTGAGTACTATATTGTTAATAGTGTACCAACACTGCTCCTGAAGTCTGAAGTCGTCGTCGTATTGATGAAAATTGTTAAATTTGTACCAAATGGTGGAGGGTACTCAAAGTTCGGGATGGCCGAACTTACAGCTTTGTTACTTGTTTTTTTTTTATTTTGCCCCTAAGGATTTTTTGTTTTTTTCTTACAAATATATAATTCTCTTTTTTTTTAATATGTTTTTGTTGCCGCTGGTTCTCTTTTTTTCGAATGAGCATCAAATTAAACGACTTATTGGTTCGTTTGTCAGTTTAATTCTAATTTTATTGAGAAAAAATTATAACTTAAGCGCTAAAACAAAACATAAATATTAGGGGGTCTAGTTTTATACATCTGCTTAAAACTACAACACTTGACATGTCAAATTCTATGCATAGGCCTACACAACACACAATTGTCATGATCTATATTTACTCCCCAGCTGAGCGCACGTTTATGTGAGTATATTCTTTATTATCAATGCGTCTCCAGCAGCATAACATGTTATAATCCCTTATGGTCATATTATACATGCGCATACCTGTACAAGCACTCTAACATGTTGGCCTATAAATACATAAAAATAGCCTAAACCACTTAAAGATCTAATTTATTCCTATAGTCTATCTTGTTCATAGATTTATTACACATCATGAAGATCCATTTCAACTGGCTTTTCTTTTATATATGCTTGTTACGATATGTCTACCAGTCCGTAGGCGATCTCCATTTTATATCCAAGTCTATCAGACTTTCAAGGGTCTTTTAAAGAATAGATGATTTGGCGCTTTCAATCTCTCTTTTAAACTTATTTGAGCTTTGGTTTATGGCGGTCCCAAACAGTGGCAAGGTTAATTATGTACGCTTCATCATAAGAAGATTTTGTTGTCTGCCTAAGCTCTCTACTCCGCCACCCAGGGTTCGACTTTTTGGCGGAAAGAACGCTGACAAGAGTCCCTATATCAGCATAGGATCAAGGTGAGCGTAATAAAAATGTAGTAAAGCTTTCGAACCTTTCCAGTTGTCCTTCATTGATTCTTATCAGAATCCTGCCAACGACAGATGTGAAGAAATATATTTTTATGGTCCGAGGAGCAGCATTCATCTGATACCTTATAATTCATTATTGGGAAACGGCCCGTGGTTGTTAGAGTCATATCTCAAAAGTTGGAGTTGTCCCTCTGTCGCATATTCGAAAATTATATTAAAGTATAAAATAATAATAAATAATAATATCGACATTACTTAAGTTAGAAATATACGTTAAATCATGATATTGCATTATCAGCATTAGATGGAGCAAATACAGTGTTGTTTACATTTCTCAGACCAGAATACTTGTTCTTGTAAATATAAGGTTACTGGACTAGAACAATGTCTACTTCAGACCTAGATATAGATAATAATTCTCCCCATTCTTTTCCAAGGCCGTTCTAATGCCGAGTCCTCTCTTCCCACAGGTAGTTGAACTGATATTGTTTCAATCCGCTGTGAGGAGATCTGGATTTTGCAATTACCTCAGCTTTCAATTGACTCGGGTCACCCCTCGTTGACTTTCTTGAATTGATGGTCTCACTCAGGCCACTGAGGGTATGATCTCATGAATGAGGTCCAGAATTTCCTCACTGTGTACGTCCAGTCTGTCCTTGGATGTCACTGGCATATTGTGTCTGTCATCCCCTTCTCTTCGATCCCTGTTTGGGTAACTATAGTCGTTTGAATGTCCAGGACGTCAACTTTTTGAGTATTACTTGAAATTGTGGAAGGAGCAACACCAGGCCACGACCTATAGTTACTCTTTTTTAATTTTTTTTCCATTATTTAAATAATTTGGTTTATATTTTAGGGGACCGCCCCGATCCGGTTTTGTGTGGAGTACGGCAACTCGCCTTGTAGATCGGGAGATTACTTGACCATTTACATCGAGCCCCTCCCTCCGAGTGCGTATTTAATTCGTAGCTATCCAAGTATATCTATTTGGCATTCCACAATATGCAACCTGTGGACGCGTCCGTTGGCAATCAGCTGTGCATAATCTACAGTGAGCGTGTGCTTTCCACAAAGACTTCTCCATATAATCTGCAGTTTTAAAATATTTTGAGTTTAAAATTTATTAAGAGCTGCTTTATACCTTATACCTCCTTATATGCGGTCTATCACTATATATTATTTTGGGCTCTCATTAGATAGAACCTTGCCATAGGAGTCGGTACACGATTCGGCAGCTGTATCGGCCACTTGAGATACTTTTAATGAATTCCATGAACATACTAATGATTGAGGATATAAAGTACTCGAGGCAGGAACTCCGTAAAAAGGATGTATATTGTACTCTTTTCATAAATTTTGACGTCACGAATTTTGTTTTCTTTTTCAGAGAAAAATGTATGTCGATTAAACTATGTCTGCTGTCTATACACCAATACGCTGCAATTAATATAGTGGTCGCCATATTAAAAAGGTAAACATCGGTCCATGTTCAGATATAGTCTATGCAACAATTTCGACTGAATGACGTCTAAATTTCTAAATTGTGTAATAATGTATGGTGTATTTAATACTGATTTGAAGCTTCCAGAATTTCTACATTCTATTTCTACAATTTTCTACATTATGGAATATAAATTTACTATTTGTTATTTCCTTCATATAAAGGTATATTCGTTACTTTACTGATTCTAGTCACAATAAGCTTTGTTTAGTATTGATGTCCTTGATAAATTTTGTAGACATACCCATTTCACAAGATATAATTTGTTTTTTTTTTTTTTTTGAGATGGTCACTGAAAATGTTTAATAGCATATTCGTCAGAAAACATCAGTAGCTGGGACCTTCAAATATCAAAATTGAAACAGTTACGGTTCATAATGTCGCTAAAATCGTCCAAATACCGAATAAAGGCAGATACCGGAGGAAGACGTGGACCTTCGCAGAAAATTTTCTGTGTATGTGATATCCATTTCGAACTTCAAATACCAAATTGTAAAAAATTCTGGTGAACAATGTCGCTAAAATCGTCAAAATACCGAAAATGGGGAGGTACCGTTATTTGGGGCTATATGAAAACGTGAACCCACATGGCCTATTTACGAACTTAACCTGCCTACTGGAAAAATAAACACGTGTGCAAAATTTTAACCTTCTGTCTCAATTCGTTCGAAAGATACCGTGATTACGACAGAGACAGACAGAGGGACATGGCTAAATCGACTTAGAATTTTACACAAAATACAAAAATAACCCCAATGATTTCGAATTCTTTTTATACCCTCCACCATACTATGGAGGGTATATCAGTTTTGTCATTCCGTTTGTAACTCCTCAAATTTGGCATTTGAAGTTCGAAATGGATGCTACAGCCGAAGACAGAAAATTGTCTGTGCAGGTCCACGTCTTCGTATAGCCCCCATATAACGGTACCTCCCTTTATTCGGCATTTTGATGATTTTAGCGACGTTATTCACCGGTATTGTTTCAACTTTCAACTCAAATTTGGTATTTGAAGTTCGCTATGAATACTAAATCCTTAGACAGAAAATTGTTTGTGCAGGTCCACGGCTCCGTATAGCCCCAATTTAAAGGTACATCCCGATAATGGGTATTTTGATGACTGTAGCTACATTATTCACCGATTTTTTTCTCTAAGTTTTGCATTTGAATGTTGTGATGGCTTATGAAAAAAATACCTATGCAGGTCCATGTCATCGTATTGACCCCTTTACTTCAAAGAGGGGTGTGTGACGTCTGGGGGTTGCCTAAGTTCCCTTTGCTCTAACGTATTCGTGCGTCTTCCGGCAGGGAGAACATATAGCATTCCTGTATCTCATCGTTGCAAATATCGCTCCCATCGATCTATCTTCAAGTGAATGCAAGCGTTACCTGTGTCACCGCTCCCTAGAATGAACCGCCAAAATAGACTAAAATCGTCACTCATAGAGGACTCACTAATTGTTTAAATCGTCTGATCGACTCCCATATGCTGTGCTCCGTATAAATAATCAAGTGTTGTGAAATTAACTGATGTAAACTGTGTTTTAGATGTAAGTAATATATGAACTGTTACTTAGAGATATAAATAAAGAGTCATTATAACGTTATATGAAAAAAAAAAGAAAAAACCCTACTTTGAATTCTTCTCTCCAATGTTACCAGAAACAACGAAATAAATTATTTGTGAAGACCCTGGACCCCGCCGAACCTGCCCCAGCTTCACGTCGTCACAATGGCACCCGAGCAGGGACATTGAAGAGAGAAGAGTGAGCAAAAAAAATAACCTTAAAAAAAGTTATAATTGAAGAGTGCAACAGTGGAAAATAGAAAAAATCTACATTGTGATTTAAAAAATAAACTGGGACGAAAATCTATTTTGTGTTTTAAATAAAACAATAAAAGTGAAGAGCGTGTAACAATATAACAATGTCATGGGCATATAAGAGCTTATTATATATCCTACGGAATTCCAGCTGGATCCGACAGGAAAAGTAGATGACCTTCGAAAACGATGGGCAAGATTCCTGAACAAAGACCATGGAGGAAAAGAGTTAACAAGGCTAATGGAATTGCAAATCAAACATGTGAATTTAAGTGGTGGACCAGCCAATGCAAAATCACCAGGAAAACTCACGGTCACACCCTCTGGTACAATAGTAAAAACTCCTGTGAAAAATGAACACAAAACCAGAACCAAGAGTCATTTTTTAGACATGAAGGTATGCAGAAAGGCACAAGCAATATTATGACTGAGACTAATATCCAGAGTCATTCCCAACCATTGTTGGATCAGATTAGGAAATGGAATGTAAAATTCGAAAAAGGAATGAATCCAATCGAATTCGTGGAACGGATAGAGAAATTAGCACAAATGTATGCCGTGGATTTGAATCAGGTGACCATATTTATGCCTGAGCTCCTACGAGACAGGGCACTCATCTGGTTGAGGAACAACGAGTGATTTTTAACACGATTTCTTGAATTTCTTTTTACCACCGAGGCATTTCGAAAAGTAAGACGATGAAATAAGAAAGCGCGTCCAAAGATACCGGAAATCTTTCATGGAGTACATCCAGGCTATTCAAAGTCTAATGCAGCATACTGAAATGCTGGAAGATTATCAATGGTACATTAAATCGGATTATCAGTGGTACATCAAAAGAAGAGATTTCAAGTCACAATCCGAACTTGTGCAGTCAACTGATGATTTAGAAAGTATACGCAATCCCACCCGCTGTGAACCGAACCCCCCTCAGCCGAATAGTATCCGAAATACAGAACATATCAGAACAAAACTTTTAACGAACGGAAAGGAATGATTGGGTACAGAGGAGGAACCTAGCGCATGACGCCAGCAAAAGGAGGCGTAAACAACGGAACCTACCTCACATGGAGCTACGGGTTGCTTTATGACCAGAGAAACCGCCGAAGGTTTAAAGATGTTATACTAGCCGACGGGACCACAGTCAACATAACCAAATTGACCATGCTCTTCACCCTGCAGAGGGACGCAAGTGCCTACGGCCTGGGAGAGGTTCTCACGCAAGAACTGGATGGCGGAGAGCGCGTGATAGCATATGTAAGTAAACATTTAAATGGGGCGGAGAAAAGGTACTCCGCAGCCGAAAAGGAGTGCCTCGGCATTATTTGGTTTATTCGTCAAATGAGACCATACATCGAAGGGTATCAACTCATCGTGATTACAGATCAACTGGCTCTTTAATGGTTGAATTCGATAGAAAGTCCTTCGGGAAGGTTGGCACGCTGGGTCTTCGAACTTCAGCAATAAAACTTCGTCGTCAAATATTGGAAAGGGAAGCATAACCCGGCAACCTGTAGATATTTTGAAGTTGACCACCATTATGGATAACGCCTGCCCATGAATACGAAAATTGAAAGAAGCCATTGAAAAAAATCCGATGAAATTCCCGGATTACACCATTATGAAAGCTGTGTGTGCCAACCGTGAACCTGGAACAAGTCTAAAAATAAAATCATGATAGCGTAGCAGGTGGCCACTTGGGTATTCGGAAATGCAGTACCAAAGTTGCAACTAGGTATTTTTGGCTAGGGATGTTTCAGGATATAAAGAGTTATGTCCGAAAATGTGAGTCCTGTCAAAAGCATAAGACCAGTCAGCAGCAGCCTCCAGGCGAAATTCTCGCCAGACTGCCAGAAGAGCCGTGGACAACAATCTGCGTTGACCTTGTGGGGCCCCTCCCTCGGTCCAAGCATGGAAATTCTATGCTATTAGTAATCATACATCGATTCTCGAAATGGGCCGGACTTGTACCGCTTGGACTAATTAAAGGCTGCAGATAAAGAATCGTTGCACGCTATGGGTCCCGAAAATGATTATTACAGATAATGGAGCACAGTTCACCAGTCGGCAGTTCGAAAGATTTTTACAGGAAATGGTTATAAAACATCAACTTACAGCACCCTATACCCTACAGGAAAATCCAACAGAGAGAACGAACAGAACTGTGAAGACTATGATTGCGCAGGTCGCGAAAAAAAGCATATAAAATGGGATGATGCGCTGCCAGAGATAATGTTGACTATGAATATCAGTGCCTCCGAATCGAAAGGAAATTCTCCAGCATACCTGACACAGGGTAGAGCACCCAGAGCACGAATTGTCCAACCAGTAGATAGAGCTTTAGAATTAAAAACGACATTGCGACTTACGCCATCGGAGGTGGAAACCACAGATTGGAGATAAAGTTTTGCTGCGAATACACCCCCAATCAAAAGCAATTGATAACTTTGTCGCGAAACTAGCACCGAAATATAGCGCTCCATTCTTAATAGAAAAATTTAAATGACCTGTAATAGTAGTAACACAAGCGAACGATAAAGAGACTAGGGTGGTACATATTAATGGCCTAAAAATATTTTGAATAATAAAAAAACATGCATATATTGTGGATAGTGAATGCAAGCGTTACCTGTGTCACCGCTCCCTAGAATGAACCGCCAAAATAGACTAAAATCGTCACTCATAGAGGACTCACTAATTGTTTAAATCGTCTGATCGACTCCCATATGCTGTGCTCCGTATAAATAATCAAGTGTTGTGAAATTAACTGATGTAAACTGTGTTTTAGATGTAAGTAATATATGAACTGTTACTTAGAGATATAAATAAAGAGTCATTATAACGTTATATGAAAAAAAAAGAAAAAACCCTACTTTGAATTCTTCTCTCCAATGTTACCAGAAACAACGAAATAAATTATTTGTGAAGACCCTGGACCCCGCCGAACCTGCCCCAGCTTCACGTCGTCACAATGGCACCCGAGCAGGGACATTGAAGAGAGAAGAGTGAGCAAAAAAAATAACCTTAAAAAAAGTTATAATTGAAGAGTGCAACAGTGGAAAATAGAAAAAATCTACATTGTGATTTAAAAAATAAACTGGGACGAAAATCTATTTTGTGTTTTAAATAAAACAATAAAAGTGAAGAGCGTGTAACAATATAACAATGTCATGGGCATATAAGAGCTTATTATATATCCTACGGAATTCCAGCTGGATCCGACAGGAAAAGTAGATGACCTTCGAAAACGATGGGCAAGATTCCTGAACAAAGACCATGGAGGAAAAGAGTTAACAAGGCTAATGGAATTGCAAATCAAACATGTGAATTTAAGTGGTGGACCAGCCAATGCAAAATCACCAGGAAAACTCACGGTCACACCCTCTGGTACAATAGTAAAAACTCCTGTGAAAAATGAACACAAAACCAGAACCAAGAGTCATTTTTTAGACATGAAGGTATGCAGAAAGGCACAAGCAATATTATGACTGAGACTAATATCCAGAGTCATTCCCAACCATTGTTGGATCAGATTAGGAAATGGAATGTAAAATTCGAAAAAGGAATGAATCCAATCGAATTCGTGGAACGGATAGAGAAATTAGCACAAATGTATGCCGTGGATTTGAATCAGGTGACCATATTTATGCCTGAGCTCCTACGAGACAGGGCACTCATCTGGTTGAGGAACAACGAGTGATTTTTAACACGATTTCTTGAATTTCTTTTTACCACCGAGGCATTTCGAAAAGTAAGACGATGAAATAAGAAAGCGCGTCCAAAGATACCGGAAATCTTTCATGGAGTACATCCAGGCTATTCAAAGTCTAATGCAGCATACTGAAATGCTGGAAGATTATCAATGGTACATTAAATCGGATTATCAGTGGTACATCAAAAGAAGAGATTTCAAGTCACAATCCGAACTTGTGCAGTCAACTGATGATTTAGAAAGTATACGCAATCCCACCCGCTGTGAACCGAACCCCCCTCAGCCGAATAGTATCCGAAGTACAGAACATATCAGAACAAAACTTTTAACGAACGGAAAGGAATGATTGGGTACAGAGGAGGAACCTAGCGCATGACGCCAGCAAAAGGAGGCGTAAACAACGGAACCTACCTCACATGGAGCTACGGGTTGCTTTATGACCAGAGAAACCGCCGAAGGTTTAAAGATGTTATACTAGCCGACGGGACCACAGTCAACATAACCAAATTGACCATGCTCTTCACCCTGCAGAGGGACGCAAGTGCCTACGGCCTGGGAGAGGTTCTCACGCAAGAACTGGATGGCGGAGAGCGCGTGATAGCATATGTAAGTAAACATTTAAATGGGGCGGAGAAAAGGTACTCCGCAGCCGAAAAGGAGTGCCTCGGCATTATTTGGTTTATTCGTCAAATGAGACCATACATCGAAGGGTATCAACTCATCGTGATTACAGATCAACTGGCTCTTTAATGGTTGAATTCGATAGAAAGTCCTTCGGGAAGGTTGGCACGCTGGGTCTTCGAACTTCAGCAATAAAACTTCGTCGTCAAATATTGGAAAGGGAAGCATAACCCGGCAACCTGTAGATATTTTGAAGTTGACCACCATTATGGATAACGCCTGCCCATGAATACGAAAATTGAAAGAAGCCATTGAAAAAAATCCGATGAAATTCCCGGATTACACCATTATGAAAGCTGTGTGTGCCAACCGTGAACCTGGAACAAGTCTAAAAATAAAATCATGATAGCGTAGCAGGTGGCCACTTGGGTATTCGGAAATGCAGTACCAAAGTTGCAACTAGGTATTTTTGGCTAGGGATGTTTCAGGATATAAAGAGTTATGTCCGAAAATGTGAGTCCTGTCAAAAGCATAAGACCAGTCAGCAGCAGCCTCCAGGCGAAATTCTCGCCAGACTGCCAGAAGAGCCGTGGACAACAATCTGCGTTGACCTTGTGGGGCCCCTCCCTCGGTCCAAGCATGGAAATTCTATGCTATTAGTAATCATACATCGATTCTCGAAATGGGCCGGACTTGTACCGCTTGGACTAATTAAAGGCTGCAGATAAAGAATCGTTGCACGCTATGGGTCCCGAAAATGATTATTACAGATAATGGAGCACAGTTCACCAGTCGGCAGTTCGAAAGATTTTTACAGGAAATGGTTATAAAACATCAACTTACAGCACCCTATACCCTACAGGAAAATCCAACAGAGAGAACGAACAGAACTGTGAAGACTATGATTGCGCAGGTCGCGAAAAAAAGCATATAAAATGGGATGATGCGCTGCCAGAGATAATGTTGACTATGAATATCAGTGCCTCCGAATCGAAAGGAAATTCTCCAGCATACCTGACACAGGGTAGAGCACCCAGAGCACGAATTGTCCAACCAGTAGATAGAGCTTTAGAATTAAAAACGACATTGCGACTTACGCCATCGGAGGTGGAAACCACAGATTGGAGATAAAGTTTTGCTGCGAATACACCCCCAATCAAAAGCAATTGATAACTTTGTCGCGAAACTAGCACCGAAATATAGCGCTCCATTCTTAATAGAAAAATTTAAATGACCTGTAATAGTAGTAACACAAGCGAACGATAAAGAGACTAGGGTGGTACATATTAATGGCCTAAAAATATTTTGAATAATAAAAAAACATGCATATATTGTGGATAGTGAGCCACGAATTTAAATAATAACAAAATCCACGGTTGGAAGGCACCCAATTTCGCCTCAACGTTGCAGCTAAGGGAGACATCGTCGTCTTCCGTCGACCATCTGCTTAACATTTTCATTCCAATTATTTCATCCTAAACGAAAGATAGCCGCGATTAAGGAGGCGAATTCTTCCGGTTTCCTGAAGTTGAATTATCGACAGCCAGAAGAAAACTACAACGAAGAAAAGTAGATGACCTTCGAAAACGATGGGCAAGATTCATTGAAGACCATACACTTCCAGAGACTACCCGTCCAGGTAGTGTAGCTAACAAAACCAGAACCAAGAGTAATTTTTTAGACCCGAAGGTATGCAGAAAGGCACAAGCAATATTATGACTGAGACTAATCTCCAGAGTCATTCCCAACCATTGTTGGATCAGATTAGGAAGTGGAATGTCAAATTCGAAAAAGGGGTAAATCCAATCGAATTCGTGGAACGGATAGAGAAATTAGCACAAATGTATGCCGTGGATTTGAATCAGGTGACCATATTTATGCCCGAGCTCCTATGAGACAGGGCACTCATCTGGTTGAGGAACAACGAGTGATTTTTAACACGATTTCCTGAATTTATTTTTACCACCAAGGTATTTTGAACAGTTAGACGATGAAATAAGAAAGCACATCCAAAGATACCGGGAATCTTTCAAGGAGTACATCCAGGCTATTCAAAGTCTAATGCAGCATACTGAAATGCTGGAAGATTATCAATGGTACATCAAATCAGTGGTACATCAAAAGAAGAGATTTCAAGTCACAATCCGAACTTGTGCAGTCAACTGATGATTTTTATCTAAAGGAAAAAGATCAATTCGCAAATTTCAAATATAAGAAAGGTACTTTTTTCCTTTTTATTTAATCTCATTTTTATTTTAATTGAAAATCCATACATTACTGAAGGTAGCCATACTATTCTTGATTTTCTACCTATATTTGGTTTAGAATGATAATGAAATAAAACACTATTTAAAAACGAAATTAATTTCAAATTCTGGATGCCGAACCATATGCCGACTACTGGCAAATAGACATGCCGAGCATTGGAAAATGGTGCCGAGTACTAGCAAAAAACAACTACTTTAGTAAAATTGCAAATTTTGCCAATTTAATAAAAACAAATTCAATTTTTGATTATTATTTCGAAAATAAATCATAATTTGGAACCTGAATAATTTTATTTATCTGCAATTGTAAGATTTCACTCAGAAAGTTGGAAGATTGAAAAATCAAAAATCCTAAGAGTGCCGACTACTGGTACACTTACCCTATATCGAAATAATCCGTCCAATGAGAGCTCAAAATGCAAAATACATTGGGACTTCAATCAGTGAAATACCGAATATAAAGAGGCACCGTAATATGCGGACAATACAAAATAGTGGAGTGGATTGAAAATATAGTAAGAAATGGATTCATATACTCGGAAAATTCTTCCGAACCCTTAAAAGTAACCATAAATCATAGATAACGTTATATGGGCACTATGCGCTATCGTCAGTAATTACACTGCGCCGCAGACAATCTTGGGGTAAGGAAAATTTTCGGTTAGTAAATAAAAATCCCAAAAGAGGGGTACCCGGATCTAACTTTTTAGAGTCCATTTTATATAGCTTAACCATACACAAAAGGTCCCAAATATTTTGCCATAAACTCCGCAAAAGTTACGATAATGTTTTAAATTTGATGCAGTCCTAGCAATTACACGAGGAATCATTTGTTCAAAATATGTATCAGGTCAGTCTACATTGTGATATAGCCTATTTCAAATTCCTCAAATGTTGGTAATTTGAGATTTTAGAAAGAAAAACAAAAACAAGATTGCGCATAACGTTATCTATGATTTATGGTTTTCCGAACATATGAATCCTTTTCTTACTATATTTTTAATTCACTTCACTATTTTGTATTGTCCGCATATTACAGGGCCTCTTCATATTCGGTATTTCACCAATTGCAGTCCCAATGAATTTTGCATTTGAGTTCTCATTGGACGGACTATTTTCATATCTAATCAAAATTGAAAATTGTGGTATGGCAACCATAATCACAGCATGTATAGAAAATATGCAAACTTTCTCGATTTTTTCGTTTTATTTTTTTCAATAAGGATTTTCTATTCCAAAAGGAATTCTGAAACAATTCTACACAAAATTCCATATCATAAAAGAACAGTCAATTTTTTCAGTTCCGCGATTTTTAAATAAAGTTTTGCTGCGAATACACCCCCAATCAAAAGCAATTGATAACTTTGTCGCGAAACTAGCACCGAAATATAGCGCTCCATTCTTAATAGAAAAATTTAAATGACCTGTAATAGTAGTAACACAAGCGAACGATAAAGAGACTAGGGTGGTACATATTAATGGCCTAAAAATATTTTGAATAATAAAAAAACATGCATATATTGTGGATAGTGAGCCACGAATTTAAATAATAACAAAATCCACGGTTGGAAGGCACCCAATTTCGCCTCAACGTTGCAGCTAAGGGAGACATCGTCGTCTTCCGTCGACCATCTGCTTAACATTTTCATTCCAATTATTTCATCCTAAACGAAAGATAGCCGCGATTAAGGAGGCGAATTCTTCCGGTTTCCTGAAGTTGAATTATCGACAGCCAGAAGAAAACTACAACGAAGAAAAGTAGATGACCTTCGAAAACGATGGGCAAGATTCATTGAAGACCATACACTTCCAGAGACTACCCGTCCAGGTAGTGTAGCTAACAAAACCAGAACCAAGAGTAATTTTTTAGACCCGAAGGTATGCAGAAAGGCACAAGCAATATTATGACTGAGACTAATCTCCAGAGTCATTCCCAACCATTGTTGGATCAGATTAGGAAGTGGAATGTCAAATTCGAAAAAGGGGTAAATCCAATCGAATTCGTGGAACGGATAGAGAAATTAGCACAAATGTATGCCGTGGATTTGAATCAGGTGACCATATTTATGCCCGAGCTCCTATGAGACAGGGCACTCATCTGGTTGAGGAACAACGAGTGATTTTTAACACGATTTCCTGAATTTATTTTTACCACCAAGGTATTTTGAACAGTTAGACGATGAAATAAGAAAGCGCATCCAAAGATACCGGGAATCTTTCAAGGAGTACATCCAGGCTATTCAAAGTCTAATGCAGCATACTGAAATGCTGGAAGATTATCAATGGTACATCAAATCAGTGGTACATCAAAAGAAGAGATTTCAAGTCACAATCCGAACTTGTGCAGTCAACTGATGATTTTTATCTAAAGGAAAAAGATCAATTCGCAAATTTCAAATATAAGAAAGGTACTTTTTTCCTTTTTATTTAATCTCATTTTTATTTTAATTGAAAATCCATACATTACTGAAGGTAGCCATACTATTCTTGATTTTCTACCTATATTTGGTTTAGAATGATAATGAAATAAAACATATGAATCCTTTTCTTACTATATTTTTAATTCACTTCACTATTTTGTATTGTCCGCATATTACAGGGCCTCTTCATATTCGGTATTTCACCAATTGCAGTCCCAATGAATTTTGCATTTGAGTTCTCATTGGACGGATTATTTTCATATCTAATCAAAATTGAAAATTGTGGTATGGCAACCATAATCACAGCATGTATAGAAAATATGCAAACTTTCTCGATTTTTTCGTTTTATTTTTTTCAATAAGGATTTTCTATTCCAAAAGGAATTCTGAAACAATTCTACACAAAATTCCATATCATAAAAGAACAGTCAATTTTTTCAGTTCCGCGATTTTTCTCAACATTTTCTTTCATGTCAACGTTTCCACTGTAATTACAAATAACCAAAAGAAAATTTGAGTCAAATCGGCCCAGCCGTTCTCAACTGATGTGTTACTATACATTTTCAAATTTTTTACATATAAATTTAAAGAAGTAGGTGTGGCCAGTTCCTCTGACCCCAAACAAATACCTAGGGTTGTGGAACAGATATCTTCATGATTTTGGTAAATATTAGGATTTTAGATAAATCGAAAAAATGGGCGCAAAATTGGGCGTGGTCACTAAAAACCTAAACCCAGGGTAGGACGAACATTAAAAAAGTATCCAAATAGTTCCAGCCGGTCTCAAGTGATTCTATTACCAACGAACAACAATTGGTTTATATATAGATTAAAAAATAGGCGTGGTCGGTTCCTCAGCCCCCAAATAAATACTTAGAATTGGAGGGAAAGTCTACAGTATGTCGTGTAATAATTTTAAAACCGATATCTTCCTTATTTGGCAAATATAAGGATTTTAGATAAATCGAAATAGAGGGCGTAAAAGTAGTCGTGGTCAATATTTTTTTCCTTAAAAACCTAACTCGTGGTATGATGAACGTTTGTACAAAAAAATATGAAAATTGGTTCAGCCGTTCTCAACTGATTCCATTACCAACGAACAACAATTGATTTATATATATAGATTAATTAGGGTTTTAACTCTAAAACTTAAACCTCTTACTGAAAAATAGGATCAGGTTTTTTAAAAGACGTATTTTTTCTATTTAATCGAGCCACCATTTATACTATACGAGTCATCATTTATACTTATACTAAAAATGGTGCCACTTAGAAAAAAAGTTAATCGTCATGGAATTCTAGCGTGATGATGTGATTTCTTTATATTTGGCTGGAAAACCACAAGTGGCTATCGTTAGAGCACTCCAACATTTAAATGTGATTAAATTTTTAGTGTCTCATATGCAAGAAAACAGCAACATCAGCAGAAATGGTTCGAAGGTAAAGAAACGACTTGATCGAAACCCATGTCGCAGTGGCCGAAAATGGCTAGTGAGCTCAACATATCGCAATATTATTGAAAAAAATGAGCTCGGGGTAAAGCCATTGAAATTCCAAAAAGTGCAAGAACTTACACCGCAACAGAAAGAAAATAGACTCAAAAGAAAATAGACTCCAGCGGTTTGTAAACAGACAAAATGATCGTTTTTACTTGCCAAAGAGGTCAGCTGAATATGTGCAACTTCGGTTGGCCATAAGAATTTAAGCGCAGGCTATGGTGATGGTGTGGGCCACCATAGCTGCCGATGGTCGCTCTCCGCTCGTATTAATCGACAGTGGCATCGGAATAAATGCCGAATATTATCGGAGGGTGTATTAAAGCCTTGGGCACGCAAACATTTTAGCCGCAGATCTGTGACATTCCAACAGACGCGCCACCCAATAATGGTTTCAAAGTGAGGTTCCTCGCTTCATTTCCAGCGCACAATGGCCACCAAAATCTCCGGATACCAATCCGTTGGACTATTGTGTCCGGAATATTTTTGAAAGCAAGGTTAGCACTAAAAAATACCAAAGTGTCGATCACCTCAAGCTAGCGCTTCGCCAGGAATGGTCCAAAATACAGCAGATCAACATTCGGGCAGCGTTTGAAGGTTTCATTGGCGGTTTCACGGCCATAATTCGGGCCAAAGGTGGCCAATTCGAAAAAATTTATACTTATTCTAAAATTTGATGCTATTTCCGAAATTTTTTGCTTTCATTCTATAAATTAAAAAAAAATAAAAATTATGGCGTTTGACTTTGTTGCAGTTTTTTCATCTCACCCTTTATATATATTTAGCAGATTACAGGTTTCGTCCATTGAATTGGAATTCGATTCTACATAGAAATAAAGGAACACTAAAAATATGTCACCATGGGTTAAACTGGTCCTCGTCAGCTTTAGGAACCTTTATCACGTGGCGTTACTATCGGACATAGTGCACCAATAAAAATTATGCATCTATATGTATAAGGCCCAAAGTGGGGGCACTGCTTAGTTATAATTTTAAAGATCCTTGCAAAATTTTCTAACAGTAATTTTGTGTTTGGTTTCTCAAAGTATTCCCACCCACACAGTGGTACCTCTTAATATTCAATAAATCGCCGATTTTAGTCTCAATTTCCAAAATTAAGGGATAACATTTAGCATTTTTTGTTACATTGGATAGGAAAATTGATATTTTTACGGATCCGGTAAATTTAGTTTAAGTGACCCCAAGCTAATGCTGTTTTTCAGAATTAATGGAAATTCTGTCCACATTTTACGGTAAATTTTGAAGTTGAACACCTTAAAATATTAATTATAGTATTAGATATATTGTTCCCATCTTGTGTGTTTTGCATGTTCACAATTTGCATGGAAAAGATATTTTTGGATATTTGTCCCATAAATGGACTCGAAATGTATCCGAAAGGACGGTAGGTATCAAATGAAATTATTTTGAAAGTGCGAAATCCAAATTATTATCTTGGCACTTTATATTCTTAAAATGAATCCTCAAACCGGAATATTTTCAAAAACGGTTAACTATTAGATATAGCTCCAAGTAACCTCAATAGTTTTGGCGTTTCACCGATTTTTGTTCAATTTTCCCTTGAATGGACTTAAATTTAACTTTTTGTGTTCTCATTGAATGGAAATGTGGTCTTTGAAAATTGTTTTATTATATACCATATTATGTTATATTGCTGTGCCAGTTGTATTCGCTCAAGTTTTTTGTCGGCATCATCCCAGGCGCTTCTAAGTCACAACCATCATAGTTTTTTACACTATTTCTTTTTTTGAAGTATTTCCATAAGAATTAAAAAAAAAAAACAATTACATACAATATACATAATAATTACAATATATTTAGTCAAATTGGAAAAATAACTTACGATATAAAAATAACAAAAAAAAATATGATAAAGATATAAATCCATTTAATACGACTTCCATATAGTATCTATTGATTTCAGATAGTTTGGGTTCAGATAGGATGGAAACTTTCCATGCGAAATTAGTTGGTCCACGTTTTTATACAACCTCATTTTGATGTGTTGGCCGATTTAAGAGCGGAGGCACAACTACAATCGTGTTATACTCTAATTTGATTTTATACACCCAATCAGAACTAAAATCAAAACAAAATATACATTTCAATATGATTCAAAATGAAACGAATGCAATAAAAAAATTAACAAAAATTAAAAATATATCACAATATTCAAAAAAATATTCGCTTTTTTATTGACATATTTTTATGAGATTATTTTTTTTTTTATTTTACCATCATCATATCAATATTAGTAACAGTGAGTTGCAGTGAAAATCCGAATCCAATACCATTCGTATAAAGTAGTAAATAGAGTAATACATTCAACCGAGTGCGAAAATCTCGTTAACATCTTTGGATGTATTTACTTTTCTACCATTAGGTGTTGAAGTGTTTCAGAACAATCATATTTAACTTTTTTTATACAACTCTTCCACAAAAATATTTATCCTTCGAGTAATGATTGGAAATTGAAAAGGCCTAACTTTTAACACCCTCCACCATTATGAAATACAAATACCATTTTTTGGACAAATCCGTGGAAAAAGTGGCTAAGACTATTAAAATACAGAATATTGGGAGGTGCCGTTATATGGGGCCTATACGTGCCTAAACATGCACCTATCTGTGCAATTACTAACTACAAATACAATTCTTTAGATCCGTGAAAAAATGTGGTGAAAATCATCAAAATACCGAACATCGGGAGGTACCGCTATATATTTCCGCCACCGGAGCTAGAATCCATTAAGACCTACAAATATCAATTTGTTGACAAATTCGTGGGCTTAAGCATAAGGGCTATGCTCGGATTAACCAAGAATTTTTGTGTTTTTTTTTTTTGTAGGCCTTCTTAACCTGATTACCCCCGGTTATCCCCCCCGGAAATTCGGATACAAAATCCAGGTTTGAAAGCATATGGAAATACCCATCTAATAGGTTGTCATATGATGGGTTGGTTTCAATCGTTTCCGGAGTAAGACAAGAAAACTTTTTGAGAAAACCATAAAAATTCGAAAACAGACCCATTATGGGGTATTAAATACTGAATCTTACATTGTAGCCTACACTCTGGCCTTTCCAAAATTGTACCATATCTCTTGTTGTTCCGAAGATATTAGTGTTGCAAATCGTGAAATTGAGATTTTCTTCACTAATATGTACTTAACTTTAATAACTTTGTTCCGAAGATATTGACTTTAAAGTCGACTTCCGGCTACTTCCAAAAGTTATAATGTTAAGAAAAATTATGGATCGCGTAGCCAATATTGGACATACCCCAGAAGAGAAAGAATCAAGCGCCGGCCTAAGGCCGGCTACTTACAAAAATTACAATGTTTGGAAAACCTATGAATCGCGTTGTGTTCGACATACCCCAGAGGAGAAAATCTCATACATGCTACCACACATTTTTCTATTTTTATACTCTCAACCATACAATGGAGGATTAACTTTGTCATTCCATTTGTTTCTCGTTGTGTCTGTCGCTCTATATGTCTGTTGTCATCACGAATTGAGATAGAAGGCCAACATTTTTCACATATGTATTTATCACCAGGCAAGTAAATTCCTTTAATGGGCCAAATAATCATATTTTTGGGTACTACAGCCTATTACAAATATTGTCTATGCTGGTGCACATGTTCATATAGCGCACATATAGGAATCGTTTCAAATTTTTGAAGCTCGAATGTGATATAAGTGTTCACGTACTGGTCGATTACCGAGGGCTTCAAATGTGTGGATGTACAAATCTGTTAAAAAGTATATATCAATCGTATCCTCATGTAAGGGATCAAATTAATTTTTAGTATGGTAAAAATCTTTATAAAATTTTCCAGTCAAATGAGCAGTAATTTGGAATTTACTGTATTTTGTACACCTCATAATTGAAGGCTGAATGATTTAAGAATAGCCAAAGTTAATTACTTTTTTAAACCCATTAGCACCTCAGATTGTGCATTAGAGTCCTCATAAGTCCCCCTAACCATGTCGGTCTGTTTGTCCGCCAAAAGGTGGACTTGATGGGGTACTATTACGTGGAGAAAATTCTAAAATTTGTAGATATGTTGAATGATATGTTGAAGATATGCGGTCTTACGCACGCCCCAAATACAAATTTTTAGCCAAATCCTTTGAAATATGGTAAAATTAGAAGGTACCTTTATATACTCCGAAATATCGACCTACATTGAAAACTTTCTTCTACCCCTTATAATCCAAGATGACAAATTGAGGCCAAATCAAAAATATAGCAGAACAACAAAATCGCGTGATTTAAATAATTAAAAATAGTTTTATCCACCTCATAATTGAGGGCAGAATGATTTCGGAATAGTCAAATATAATTATTATTTTACACCAATTTTAGTAAGATGGGAATTAATTTTATTTGACCTTTAAATTGTATGTTGGAGACCCCATAATGTCCATATTTTTCATCATAGTATAATTCAATGACGATTTAACAAATATTCGGTCCCATGCTACTTTATTATATTTGTAATTTGTTCATGTTTTCATAATTTATTTCATATAGATGTACATCCTAAATCTACGTTCCCAACCAATATTCTCTTGCGGGTTACAAATTCAATAGAATACAAAATTGTCTTTCCTGATCACACATTAGATGTGAAAGGGGGCTTTGGGATGCTCCAATGTAGGGACTTTACTTAAATAAATTTCTATGTGGCAATTATCTGTGTGATGGATCCCTACCCCAGGGTAGTTTAATTACAATTTTTTAGCCAAATCAATTGATGAATGTTGTAAAGACCAATATGGGGCCTACTCCGAAAATTTTATGCGAAGAGGTTCTCTACCCCCTAAGAAACAAAGATGCCAAATAATGGCCAAGACCCCAAAAATATCTTAAATCATACGATGGTTATATAATATAGTGAAAAATTATTCTTCATTATCCACTGAATTCAATATAACAAATTGAAAAAATCTCAAAATTGTTCGCTGATTTTTTACATCAAATTTTTAAAGATCCTTGCGAAGTTTGTCATTAGAATGTACTATTATTTTAAAATTCGATTCCATTGAAATTGTTCACGGATAAGTGAACATGTTTTTATAATAAAAGAGAATAGCGGGACTACCTAGTGTAGATGAGAGGAATTTGTTAAACAGGGATCTTCTTAATACAGTCCACATTAAATAAGATAAGAAAATGTGGTGAGTAGACCTTCGAGTTAGAAATAAATAATACAGAATTTTCAATTTCTGCATGTGTTATGGCGGAGTTAGATTATGGGATGTAATCTTTACTCAGACTGATAAGCAAGTGCAGCATGTTTGCTTGCCACATGTGAGATAGCTATGCGAGTGTATGACCTCCCCTGAGGTTTATGGTGGCATGGTGCATATGGTATCTATATAGTTCTCTCTCTCTCTCATTTACACTTAATGATAATTTAGGTTAAGTCATATTATCATAAATAGTTCTTAAGAAATGTTTTTGATAAATAAATTCAATGTCTTACAAACGCTGAAATGGTAAAGACTTTGCGTTTTATATGTATTTATTTAAGTATAGTCCCCACATTAGTATACCCCCAAGTCCACTTTCCCAGCAATGTGTGGTCACAATTGAAAATTTGGTATTCTATTGAATTTGTAACCCCCAAGAGAATATTGCTTGGGAACGTAGATTTGGGATGTACATCTATATGAAATAAACTCCGAAATGTCAATCTAAGACTTATTCAGTCGCAAATTGGGGCAGAAACATGAAAAAAATACGAAATTAGAAAGTAACACGAGACCGAACATTTCTTTAATCGTCATTAAATAACACTACGATGAAAATGTGGACACATTGGGCTATTATAGATGTTCTTTATCTTAAAGGTATTTAACACAAAAATTAATTTCTATTTAGTCATGGAGTCATTACTTATAATGAAAATTGTGCCGCTTACATAAGTCAGATCTGTTATTATGCATTAAAAAATACGCATTAAAACTAAAAGTACGGGCCGGCAACGCGGACCGGGCCAGATAGTATATATATATATATATATATATATATATATATATATATATATATATATATATATATATATATATATATATATGTATGTATGTATATATATATATATATATATATATATATGTATGTATATATATATATATATATAAATATATATACAAATCAATTGTTGTTCGTTGGAAAATGTAAGGGTTTTAGATAAATCGAAATGTTTGTACACAAAAGTTATTGAAATCGGTGCACCCGTTCTCAACTGATTCCGTTACCAACTAACAAAATCTTTATAAAATTTTCCAGTCAAATGAGCAGTAATTTGGAATTTACTGTATTTTGTACACCTCATAATTGAAGGCTGAATGATTTAAGAATAGCCAAAGTTAATTACTTTTTTAAACCCATTAGCACCTCAGATTGTGCATTAGAGTCCTCATAAGTCCCTTTAACCATTACGTGGAGAAAATTCTAAAATTTGTAGATATGTTGAATGATATGTTGAAGATATGCGGTCTTACGCACGCCCCAAATACAAATTTTTAGCCAAATCCTTTGAAATATGGTAAAATTAGAAGGTACCTTTATATACTCCGAAATATCGACCTACATTGAAAACTTTCTTCTACCCCTTATAATCCAAGATGACAAATTGAGGCCAAATCAAAAATATAGCAGAACAACAAAATCGCGTGATTTAAATAATTAAAAATAGTTTTATCCACCTCATAATTGAGGGCAGAATGATTTCGGAATAGTCAAGTGATTTGTATATATATTTATATATATATATATATATATATATATATATATATATATATATATATATATATATATATATATATATATATATATGTATATATATATATATATATATATATATATATATGTATGTATATATATATATATATATATATATATATATATGGGCTCCACTCTACAATTTCGGTCATCTCCTCGAACTCGGTAATCCACTGATTAACGTCAGGTGAATCCGTTCCACTAAACGGTGACAAACTATCAACATCTTTAAGCGTATACAGGCTTCTCTATTCACGATTGCTCTGGCTTCGGCAGCATCACCCATGTCAGAACCGACTGCACTAACACAATCATCCGTGTCAACCGTATTGTCCGAAGACTCAAGTCCGTAATACTCTAAAAGCCTTTCCCTACAGTTCGCTTTTATCCCCTGAGTATTTAACCCTAACTTAGTCAACTCTGCTCTAAGTCCTGCAACATTCAGTTCCAAAATAGTCTGCTTATCCATTTTGCCCAAAAAGTCAACAGAAATATTACAAAAATGTTGAATAATCATTATAAATTAATAATAGTGGTATTAAATATGGTCTATCACAAATCAGTTGCAATTATTGAATCACGGAAAAACTACGTTACAAACAATCAAATGAAATTTACATCAAGGAAAAGCTACGTTAAATTTAACTACTCAATTAAAATTTAATTTCAAGCTTCAAAATTTAAATTATCAAATAATGTTAACTCCAATTTCAAATAATATTAATTTTAGACATAACTGACAATTTCATACACTCGATTCGTTGACCTCTCACCCACTGTGCGAATTCAATTTTTGTCTTCTGCAAGATCAGCAGCTCGCCAAACCATACACCGCAACATGTAACAACAACGCCTTCGTTTTCTAACTACCTCCGCAGCTGCGCTCCAAATTCCTTTATCAACTCGCAACACCGTACAACATGTAACAACAAAAGCATTCACGATTGGTTCTGTTTCTGTTGTTGCACACAAGATTCCCCTAGCAACTCGCCACACCACACAGCACAACAATAACAGCACAACGTTTTCTTCTGTGCCCTTCTTTTCTTTGTTTCCACTCGCAGGCTTGCTTGTGCCTGTCTTTTTACACTGCCTTTACACGGTGCAATTTTTAGCTGGCATTTTTATCAATTCTCTTTTAAAATTTCTGCGTGAATCTTCGCGCCTTTACACGGTGGCATTTTACGATAATAGTGCTTGGCATTTTTTCTGACATTTTATTTTATTCGGTATTTCGTATAGAGCTAATTGTTTGTAACAGATATTTATAAAGAAGTGATTTAAAATTAAATGTGTGAATCTAAAGAAGAAATGATGGAAAAAGTTATTGAGGTGTTAAATATTGCATTATTAACTTTTATTTTAACTTTCTTTTTTTACTTTTTAATACTTCCAATTAATTTTCATATAATTCACTATACAATTCAATCACTGAAAACATCACATCACAATAAAAGAAACGATATGAAATGTGAAATCATAAAAAATTCGGAAGAAGCAAAAAGAGAAATGCAAAGAAAATGGCATGTAACCCTGTGCGGTGGCTTATCGTGCCATTTTTTCTTCTATCCTTGTCTCTCTACACCTTTTACCAACAAAAAAAAATGGCATGGTTAAAAAATGTCACCGTGTAAAGGCAGTGTTATTCTTCTTTTTTTTTCGTTAGAAATATACGTTAAAGCGGCAATATATCTGTTTTTGTATTGCAACGACTTTGTTTCGTTCCACAATAACACACAGTTTATATCAAGAGACAACAAGTTCTCGGGTCTGTTTCTCGCCACGACACAGTTTCTTATTTTAAGAGACAACTAGTTTGTTTTCAATTTGTTTCTCTCCACGATAACACTGTCTATTTTAAGAGACAACCGAGCTGTTTCTCTCCACGACAACACTGTTTATTTTAAGAGACAACCAATCTGTTTCTCTCCACGACAACACTGTTTATTTTAAGAGACAACAAATTCATTTCTCTCCACGACAATACTGTTTATTTTAAGAGACAACAAATCTGTTTCTCTCCACGACAACACTGTTTATTTTAAGAGACAACAAATCTGTTTCTCTCCACGACAACACTGTTTATTTATTGAGCAACAACAAAATCCATTGTTTTGCTCCACAATATCAACACAGTTTCTCTATGGATGTTGGTCTCATTTCCAACCGTCCATACTCACAAATGTTTTTTGCTTTTTCAATAAGGGTGGTTTTTGCGATGCATATTTTTCTTTTCTCCCTTCGCTTCCAATTTTATTTGTTGATGCAAAATAAAATTACGAATGATCGGACACTTTCTCGTTCATCTCCAACACACCGTCTTCTCGCCGTACAATCAACTAACAACACTTTCATGCTCAATGTCTAAGAATTTCTGTCGAGCCCCCATATGTAGAGTGAACATCCCGGACGAGCTGCCATATGAAGAGTGATTTCACTGTCGATTCCTCAAAATGTAGAGTTTATTTACCGACGAGTTGCCAAATAATGTAGGAGAACACTTTGCTTTGATTTGTACATTTATTCAGTTAATTTAATTCATTGTTTGTACATTTCTTATATTAAACTTAGACTATTTTATTTACATACTTTACACAACTTCGCGTCCGACCGACTTCTTGTTTCTTTGCCATCTACTGTCTAACTGACTGTTCCGTCTGTCCAGTCTGTTTCTACTTCGACTTGTTTCATGTCCGTCGTTTCGTCCATGTATCCTATCTCTCTCATGTCTTATTAGGTGAACGTCAGTATTGGTCGACCACGGTTGATATCCTACATATATATATATATATATATATATATATATATATATATATATATATATATATATATATATATATATATATATATATATATATATATGTATATATATATATATATATATATATATATATATATATATTCATTAATTTGGCAAATATAAGGATTTTAGATAAATCGAAATAGTGGGCGTAAAAGTAACGTGGTCAATATTTTTATACCCTCCACCATACTATGGAGGGTATATTAACTTTGTCATTCCGTTTGTAACTCCTTGAAATACTCATATCAGACCCAACAAAGTATATATATTCTTGATCAGCGTAAAATTCTAAGTCGATTTAGCGATGTCCGTCTGTCTGTCCGTCTGTCTGTCTGTCTGTCTGTCCGTCTGTCCGTCTGTCTGTCTGTCTGTTGTAATCACGCTATCTTTCGAATGAATTGAGATAGGTGGCTAAAATTTTGCACACATGTTTATTTTTCCAGTAGGCAGGTTAAGTTCGTAAATGGGCCATGTAGGTCCACGTTTTCATATAGCCCCCATATAACGGTACCTCCCTATATTCGGTATTTTGATGATTTTAGCGACATTATTCACGGGAATTGTTTCAACTTTGGTATTAGAAGTTCAAAATGGATACTACACCCTAAGACGGAAAATTATCCGTGCAGGTCCACGTCTTCGAATAGCCCCCATATAACGGTACCTCCCGATATTCGGTATTTTGATGAATTTAGCGACATTATTTGCCAGAATTGTTTCAAATTTGGTATTTGAAGTTCAAAATGGATACTACACCCTAAGACAGAAAATTGTCTGTGCAGGTCCACGTCTTCATATAGCCCCCATATAACGGTACCTCCCTATATTCGGTATTTTGATGATTTTAGCGACACTATTCACCGGAATTGTTTTAAAATTGGTATTAGAAGTTCGTTATGGGAACTACAGTCTGTGACAGAAAATTGTCTGTGCGGGTCCAGGTCTTCGTATAGCCCCCATATAACGGTACCTCCCTATATTCGGTATTTTGATGATTTTAGCTACATTATTCACCGTTTATTTCAAGTTTCGAATTTGAATATGGTAATGGCTTATGACAAACAATGCCTATGCATGTCCACGTCGTATAGACCCCAAAATAACGGCTATATTCGGTATTTTTAAAATTTTAACAGAATTTTTTAAGGATTTTATTTTTTGAAAATTTCCAAATTCGTTGGAAATGGTGGAGGGTATTAAAAGTTCGGCCCGGCCGAACTTACTGCTTTTTAACTTGTTTTCTTTAAAAACCTAACTCGGGGTATGACGAATGTTTGTACACAAAAATTATTCAAATCGGTGCACCCGTTCGCAACTGATTTCGTTACCAACGTACAACAATTGATTTATATATATATATATATATATATATATATATATAAAGTAATGACTCCATGACTAAATAGAAATTAATTTTTGTGTTACATACCTTTAAGATACAGAACATCTATAATAGCCCAATATATATATACATATCTATATATATATATATATATATATATATATATATATGTATATATATATATATATATATATATATATATATATATACATATATGTATATATATATATATATATATATATATATATATATAGATATGTATATATATATTGGGCTATTATAGATGTTCTGTATCTTAAAGGTATGTAACACAAAAATTAATTTCTATTTAGTCATGGAGTCATTACTTTATATATATATATATATATATATATATATATATATATATATATATATATATATATATATATATATATATATATATATATAAATCAATTGTTGTACGTTGGTAACGAAATCAGTTGGGAACGGGTGCACCGATTTGAATAATTTTTGTGTACAAACATTCGTCATGCCCCGAGTTAGGTTTTTAAAGAAAACAAGTTAAAAAGCAGTAAGTTCGGCCGGGCCGAACTTTTAATACCCTCCACCATTTCCAACGAATTTGGAAATTTTCAAAAAATAAAATCCTTAAAAAATTCTGTTAAAATTTTAAAAATACCGAATATAGCCGTTATTTTGGGGTCTATACGACGTGGACATACATAGGCATTGTTTGTCATAAGCCATTACCATATTCAAATTCGAAACTTGAAATAAACGGTGAATAATGTAGCTAAAATCATCAAAATACCGAATATAGGGAGGTACCGTTATATGGGGGCTATACGAAGACCTGGACCCGCACAGACAATTTTCTGTCACAGACTGTAGTTCCCATAACGAACTTCTAATACCAATTTTAAAACAATTCCGGTGAATAGTGTCGCTAAAATCATCAAAATACCGAATATAGGGAGGTACCGTTATATGGGGGCTATATGAAGACGTGGACCTGCACAGACAATTTTCTGTCTTAGGGTGTAGTATCCATTTTGAACTTCAAATACCAAATTTGAAACAATTCTGGCAAATAATGTCGCTAAATTCATCAAAATACCGAATATCGGGAGGTACCGTTATATGGGGGCTATACGAAGACGTGGACCTGCACGGATAATTTTCCGTCTTAGGGTGTAGTATCCATTTTGAACTTCTAATACCAAAGTTGAAACAATTCCCGTGAATAATGTCGCTAAAATCATCAAAATACCGAATATAGGGAGGTACCGTTATATGGGGGCTATATGAAAACGTGGACCTACATGGCCCATTTACGAACTTAACCTGCCTACTGGAAAAATAAACATGTGTGCAAAATTTTCGCCACCTATCTCAATTCATTCGAAAGATAGCGTGATTACAACAGACAGACAGACAGACGGACAGACGGACAGACAGACGGACAGACAGACAGACAGACAGACAGACGGACATCGCTAAATCGACTTAGAATTTTACGCTGATCAAGAATATATATACTTTGTTGGGTCTGATATGAGTATTTCAAGGAGTTACAAACGGAATGACAAAGTTAATATACCCTCCATAGTATGGTGGAGGGTATAAAAATATTGACCACGTTACTTTTACGCCCACTATTTCGATTTATCTAAAATCCTTATATTTGCCAAATTAATGAATATATATATATGTAGGATATCAACCGTGGTCGACCAATACTGACGTTCACCTAATAAGACATGAGAGAGATAGGATACATGGACGAAACGACGGATATGAAACAAGTCGAAGTAGAAACAGACTGGACAGACGGAACAGTCAGTTAGACAGTAGATGGCAAAGAAACAAGAAGTCGATCGGACGCGAAGTTGTGTAAAGTATGTAAATAAAATAGTCTAAGTTTAATATAAGAAATGTACAAACAATGAATTAAATTAACTGAATAAATGTACAAATCAAAGCAAAGTGTTCTCCTACATTATTTGGCAACTCGTCGGTAAATAAACTCTACATTTTGAGGAATCGACAGTGAAATCACTCTTCATATGGCAGCTCGTCCGGGATGTTCACTCTACATATGGGGGCTCGACCGAAATTCTTAGACAGTGAGCATGAAAGTGTTGTTAGTTGATTGTACGGCGAGAAGACGGTGTGTTGGAGATGAACGAGAAAGTGTCCGATCATTCGTAATTTTATTTTGCATCAACAAATAAAATTGGAAGCGAAGGGAGAAAAGAAAAATATGCATCGCAAAAACCACCCTTATTGAAAAAGCAAAAAACATTTGTGAGTATGGACGGTTGGAAATGAGACCAACATCCATAGAGAAACTGTGTTGATATTGTGGAGCAAAACAATGGATTTTGTTGTTGCTCAATAAATATACAGTGTTGTCGTGGAGAGAAACAGATTTGTTGTCTCTTAAAATAAACAGTGTTGTCGTGGAGAGAAACAGATTTGTTGTCTCTTAAAATAAACAGTATTGTCGTGGAGAGAAATGAATTTGTTGTCTCTTAAAATAAACAGTGTTGTCGTGGAGAGAAACAGATTGGTTGTCTCTTAAAATAAACAGTGTTGTCGTGGAGAGAAACAGCTCGGTTGTCTCTTAAAATAGACAGTGTTATCGTGGAGAGAAACAAATTGAAAACAAACTAGTTGTCTCTTAAAATAAGAAACTGTGTCGTGGCGAGAAACAGACCCGAGAACTTGTTGTCTCTTGATATAAACTGTGTGTTATTGTGGAACGAAACAAAGTCGTTGCAATACAAAAACAGATATATTGCCGCTTTAACGTATATTTCTAACGAAAAAAAAAGAAGAATAAAAAGACAGGCACAAGCAAGCCTGCGAGTGGAAACAAAGAAAAGAAGGGCACAGAAGAAAACGTTGTGCTGTTATTGTTGTGCTGTGTGGTGTGGCGAGTTGCTAGGGGAATCTTGTGTGCAACAACAGAAACAGAACCAATCGTGAATGCTTTTGTTGTTACATGTTGTACGGTGTTGCGAGTTGATAAAGGAATTTGGAGCGCAGCTGCGGAGGTAGTTAGAAAACGAAGGCGTTGTTGTTACATGTTGCGGTGTATGGTTTGGCGAGCTGCTGATCTTGCAGAAGACAAAAATTGAATTCGCACAGTGGGTGAGAGGTCAACGAATCGAGTGTATGAAATTGTCAGTTATGTCTAAAATTAATATTATTTGAAATTGGAGTTAACATTATTTGATAATTTAAATTTTGAAGCTTGAAATTAAATTTTAATTGAGTAGTTAAATTTAACGTAGCTTTTCCTTGATGTAAATTTCATTTGATTGTTTGTAACGTAGTTTTTCCGTGATTCAATAATTGCAACTGATTTGTGATAGACCATATTTAATACCACTATTATTAATTTATAATTATTATTCAACATTTTGTAATATTTCTGTTGACTTTTTGGGCAAAATGGATAAGCAGACTATTTTGGAACTGAATGTTGCAGGACTTAGAGCAGAGTTGACTAAGTTAGGGTTAAATACTCAGGGGATAAAAGCGAACTTGAGGGAAAGGCTTTTAGAGTATTACGGACTTGAGTCTTCGGACAATACGGTTGACACGGATGATTGTGTTAGTGCAGTCGGTTCTGACATGGGTGATGCTGCCGAAGCCAGAGCAATCGTGAATAGAGAAGCCTGTATACGCTTAAAGATGTTGATAGTTTGTCACCGTTTAGTGGAACGGATTCACCTGACGTTAATCAGTGGATTACCGAGTTCGAGGAGATGACCGAAATTGTAGAGTGGAGCCCACTACAGATGTTTGTATATGCAAGACAGTTGCTAGTTGGAGTCGCAAGAATGTTTATAAAAAGCCAAAGTGGCATCAGAGATTGGCAGATGCTGAAGCGACGTTTGCAGGATGAATTTAATGTGTGACTTTCATCGGCAGAAGTTCATCGAAAGTTACGCAACAGAAAGTTGAGCAAAGGAGAGACAATGTTGGAGTACTTGTACAGTATAATGGAGCTGGGCAAAGGAATAGAATTAGATGAGAAGAGCACTATTGAATATTTCATTGAAGGGATTCCAGACTCCAAGTTTAACAAATCAGTTTTGTACCAGGCAAATAACATTAATGAATTAAAGCGACAGATTCAAGTTTATGAGAAAGTAAGGCCCAATCCCCGGTCATCATACAAGGGAAAAGAGCCTTTTACTGCAGAAAGGAAACATGAATCGGCGAAGTATGTAAAGTCTGAAGCCAATAAAGACAATAAGCGCTGCTACAAGTGTGGTGATTCTTCGCATCTTGCTAGAGATTGTCCCGAGAAGCAGGTAAAGTGTGTCAAGTGTCAGAGACTAGGGCATCGTTCGTTTGAGTGCAAGGCAAAAAAGCAGGAAACACAGGCTTTAAAGACAGAACATGGTCAGGCTAATATGATTCGCAAAGGCCCAGGTCTAATTTTTAAAGATGTTACTATTATGGGCAAAACTTTAAATGCATTGATCGATACCGGATGTGACGTGTGTGTCATTAGAAATGACCGGTTATTAATTTTGGGCGATGTCGAGTTCATTCCAGAGAAAGTGAAGCTGCATGGTATAGGTGGCAGTGTGATAGTGACATTAGGTCGTTTCGATGCTGAAGTTGGAATTGATGGTACGAAATTCAAAGTGACTTTCTATGTTGTTAAGGAGAGAGACACTATTCACTCCCTAATGATTGGGAACAGTGTGATGAGAGAAGCCGAGGTTACTATAAGAAACGGAGAAGCAGTTTTTCGAAAACCTTCGAATACGAATATTTTAATGCGAGAATTTGAGAGCATTTGTTTAAATGCAGAACAGTTTGTCCCAGAGGTTGAAGCTAAACTTGAGCATCTAGAAGGAGCAACAGCTGAGAAAGTTGCCGAAATAATTGTAGACTACAAGCCACGAAATGATTTTAAGAGCCCAGTTCAGATGAAAATCGTGTTAAAGGACGACATACCAGTTTACCAGCGACCAAGACGTTTACCATTGTCCGATCAGCTTATAGTTGACAACCAGGTGTCGAAATGGTTGAAGCAAGGAATAATCCAGCACAGTACATCGGAGTATGCCTCACCGATAGTTTTAGCTGCAAAGAAAGATGGATCGAAAAGATTATGCTGTGATTATCGCAAACTAAACCAGAAGATTGTGCGAGACAATTTCCCAATGCCGTTGATAGAAGAAATATTGGACAAGTTGCAAAAGGCAAGGGTATATTCAACGCTAGATTTGACGAACGGATTTTTCCACGTGCCGCTTGAAGAGTCGTCGAGAAAGTATACTTCATTTGTAACGAGCGATGGGCAGTTTGAGTTTTTATTTGTGCCGCTTGGTATTAGTAATTCCTCAGCAGTCTTTACACGTTTTATAGCCGCAGTATTGATGGATTTCATACGTGATGGTACGGTTATAGTGTACATGGACGATATCATATTTCCCTCCATGGATTTGATAGAAGGAGTAAGAAAGTTAAGAATTGTGTTAGAAAGAGCAGAGAGGTGTGGCCTAGGAATAAAATGGAATAAGTGCCAGATTTTGCAGGAGGAAGTAAATTTCCTTGGTTACGTGGTGAAGAATGGTTCAATAAAACCATCCACTGAGAAGGTTAAAGCTGTATACAACTTCCCAATATCTACCGATAGGAAGATGGTACAAAGATTTTTGGGCTTAACTTCATATTTTAGGAAGTTTATTGAAAATTATGCAGTTATTGCGAGGCCGTTAACAAATCTTTTGAGGAAGAATGTTCCATTCGTTATTGGTGATGAGGTGTTATTATCATGCCGGCAGTTGAAAGAGGCTTTAGCTAGTGCACCTGTATTAAAATTATATGATCCTGATGCTATAACGGAGGTGCATGCAGATGCCTGCAAATACGGGTATGGAGCAATCCTTTTGCAGAAAAGTGTGGATGATCAGCAGATGCATCCAGTTCAATTCATGAGCCGCAGAACTAAGCAATACGAAGAGAAATACCACTCATACGAGCTGGAAGTGTTGGCTATAATAGAAGCTCTAAAGAAATGGCGAGTTTATCTACTGGGTATTCCGTTTAAGATAGTAACGGACTGTAGTGCGTTTAAGATGACGATGGCCAAGGCTGATGCGAGATAATTATGCTTGCACACAAACAGGGTCACTACGAAGTTGCCAGGACCCAAGAAATTGTCGAGAAGCAATACTACATACCGCAGATTGTAAAGAAATAGATCGAAGTTGCATGGAGTGCATTATCACTGACGCTAAGGCTGGCAGAAAAGAGGGTTTTCTAAATCCTATTGATAAGGAGGATGTCCCTTTGAAGACTTACCATGTTGACCACGTTGGACCGATGGAAGTGACGAAGAAGGTGTATAACCATATCTTTGTAGTCGTAGATGGTCTCACCAAATTCGTGTGGCTCTATCCCACGAAAACAACAGATGCGAAATCAGTGATTGACTGTTTGGAACGACAGTCTGCCGTTTTTGGGAATCCCAAACGAATTATAACGGATAGAGGCGCGGCGTTCACTTCGAGTGCATTTGAAAGCTATTGTAAGGAAGAGAATATTCAACACTTGTTGATAGCCACTGGTGTCCCTCGAGGAAATGGTCAAGTGGAGCGGATGCATAAGATTGTGATACCAATGTTAACCAAGTTGTGTATGGAGGATCCGAAGAGTTGGTGTAAGCATGTCCGGCGAGTACAAATTATTAAAAATTCGACAAAATCGAGAAGTACGCAATACTCTCCCTTTAAATTACTGACTGGAGTAGAGATGAGGTCACCGTATTATCCCGATATGAGAAACATAATTGAGGCTGAAGAGATAGAAAGTTGGCTTAATGATCAAGATGAAATGCGTGCCGAGGCAAGAGCTAATATAGCTAAAATACAAGAGGAGAATTGTAAGACTTTTAATGAAGGCAGAAAGGTTGAGGAGATCTACGAGTTGAACGAGTTAGTCGCCATCAAGCGAACTCAGTTTGGGACAGGCCTTAAGTTAAGAGGAAAGTTCCTCGGGCCATACAAAGTTGTAAAGAAGCTACCTCATGGAAGATATGAAGTGCAGAAAGTGGGAGACCACGAAGGTCCCATAAGGACAACCACGGTTGCAGAATTTAGAAATGGCGATCCGAGCCGTATCGCCGTCAGGAGGGCCGATTGTAGGATATCAACCGTGGTCGACCAATACTGACGTTCACCTAATAAAACATGAGAGAGATAGGATACATGGACGAAACGAGGGACATGAAACAAGTCGAAGTAGAAACAGACTGGACAGACGGAACAGTCAGTTAGAGAGTAGACGGCAAAGAAACAAGAAGTCGATCGGACGCGAAGTTGTGTAAAGTATGTAAATAAAATAGTCTAAGTTTAATATAAGAAATGTACAATCAATGAATTAAATTAACTGAATAAATGTACAAATCAAAGCAAAGTGTTCTCCTACATTATTTGGCAACTCGTCGGTAAATAAACTCTACATTTTGAGGAATCGACAGTGAAATCACTCTTCATATGGCAGCTCGTCCGGGATGTTCACTCTACATATATATATATATATATATAGATATCGATTTGAGAATTATTACACGAGATACTCTGGGCTTTCCTTCCAACCGTAAGTATTTATTTAGGGGCTGAGGAACGCGCCTACTTTTAAATCTGTCTCTCTATATGTAAAAGAAAGTTATATTAGTTACTACGCTTATAACATAAAGACCGCCGGTCTGATTTTAACGATTCAGACAAATTCGGAATTGCTTCTTGGCAGAAAAGCATAAAATCGAAAAAAATCGCGTAAAAATGTGCAATTTTGAACATTTTTACAGACAGATAATTATCCACATGTGCATTTATTTAAGTATAGTCCCCACATTAGTATACCCCCAAGTCCACTTTCCCAACCAATGTGTGGTCGCAAAAGAAAATTTGGTATTCTATTGAATTTGTAACCCCCAAGAGAATATTGGTTGTGAACGTAGATTTGGGATGTACGTCTATATGAAATAAACTCCGAAATGTCAATCTAGAACGTATTCAGTCGGAAATTGTGGCAGAAACATGAAAAAAATATGAAATTAGGAAGTAACACGAGACCGAACATTTCTTTAATCGTCATTGAATTACACTACGATGAAAAATGTGGACTTTATTGGATCTCCATCGCACAATTTAAATGACAACAAATTTATGCCCAAAAGAGTTTTTTTTGGCTATTCTGACAACATTCTACCTTCAAGTATGAGGTGAACAAAACTAAATACCAAGCAGTACGGGATTTTAAACGTTGGAAATACAAATTCGAAATTATAGATCATAGAATGAAAATGTTAAGCTTTTTACAACAATAAAAATTGAGCTGAATTTTCACATTGGGCTATTATAGATGTTCTTTATCTTAAAGGTATTTAACACAAAAATTAATTTCTATTTAGTCATGGAGCCATTACTTATAATAAAAATTGTGCCGCTTACATAAGTCAGATCTGCGATTTATTATGCATTTATATATATATATATATATATATATATATATATATATATATATATATATATATATATATATATATATATATATATATATATATATATATATATATATATATATATATATATATATATATATATATATATATATATATATATATATATATATATATATATAAATGCATGGTGATACTAAAACGTGATCATTTCGTACGAATTAGTACGAAAAATATGGTTAAAATGTAGAATACACTTGAAATCGGGTTGTTCCGTTATCGGGGGTTATGACCCATATCATGACCTGCCAAAGCGATTAAAGGTATCTTGAATGTTTGGAAAAAATTTCTGGAAGGAATTCGCTCTACTATTTTGCGTTCTTTATAGTCGGTATTTCACGGATTGCAGTCCCAATGTATTTTGCATGTTGAGTTCTCATTGGACGAATTATTGTCATATGAAAGAAACAGGTCCACTTTTTGAAGTGAACCCCATAACGCTTTTTCTGTCATTTTTGTTTGTCCAGGAGTTGAAAGCTAGATGCCAATTTTAGATCGCCATTTAACATCGTATTACACACTCATTTCATGTTTAATATTATTCATTCAGAATTGAAAACAATAAGAAAAGTACACTTCAATAGAGAAAAAAGAAAGGATTGAAAAATTATATTGAAATCGGTTCAGATTTTGATATAGCTCCCATATATATTTTCGCCGATTTCAAGCATTTGATGCACCAATCACGCTATGTATCCCCAATTTCAATAAAATTTGAAACGTGTAAAAAATTGATTTCCCAAATTATATTGAAATTGGTTCAGATTTGGATATAGCTCCCATATACATTTTCGGCCGATTTCATGTATTTGGTGGACCAAACACGATATGTACTTCCAATTGTAATGAAATTTAAAATAAGTAACGGAATTGGGAGCAAAAATTAATTTGTAAAATTATATTGAAATCGGTTCAGATTTGGATATAGCTCCCATATATATTTTCGACTGATTCCATGTATTTGATGCACCAAACACGCTATGTATCTCTAATATCAATGAAATTTGGAATGTGTAGCGGAAATTAAAACGACTATACACTTGTCAAATTATATTGAAATCGGTTCAGATTTGGATATAGCTCTCATATATATTTACGACCGATTTCATGTATTTTATGCACCATACACGATATGTATGTTCGATTCCAAAGAAATTTGGAATAAGTAACGGGATTTTGATTAGAAAATAAATTAGTCAAATTATATTAAAATCGGTTCAGATTTGGATATAGCTCCCATATATATTTTCCGCCGATTTCACATATTTGATGCACAAAACACGATACCTATTTCCGATTCCAATGAAATTCGGCATGAGTGGCTAAATTTGGTACAAAAATAAATTTGACAAATTATATTCAAATACGCTCAGATTTGATTATAGCTCCCATATATATACTCAGCCGATTTCACATATTTGATGCACCCAAAGCGAGAGAGACAAAATCTGGCACCAGCAAAAATTGCCAAATTATATTGAAATCAGTTGAGGTTTGGATATAGCTAACATATATATTTCGGCCGATTTCATACATATTATGCACCAAACACGATATATATGACCGATTCCAATAAAATTCAGAATGTGTGGCGGAATTTGGTTATAATAATAAATGTGATAAATTAATTGGAAATTAGTTAAGATTTGAATATAGCTCTCATATATATTCTCGGCCGATTTCACATATTTGACGCACCAATTTCAATGAAATATGAAAGGTGTGGCGGAGTTTGGTGTAAAAGTAATTTTTTTAAAATTATATTTAAATCGGATCAGATTGGGATATGATTTTAATAAGAACCATTGACCCACAACGCCTTAGGCTAACACTAAAAAACAACACAACAATTTATTTGAAATACGCTTATTACGGCGAAGTATGTTGCTATCTCGAATTCACTAATTGCAATAGAAATGCCACTCTACTTAAAAAAATTGCAGTTTCCTGCACGCTTGGTATTTGCTATGAAATAAATAAATCCAAAGGACAAACCCTTCGTGTATGCATGTCATGTTACTGCTTTTGTAATGGTTTTGGAAAAAGTGGTCAAGATCTAGAAAATGCCTTATGTACATACTTTTAAGTGCGATTGAGGCGCTGGGAAAATGTTGCAATAAAAAATAAATGTTCTAAAATTAAATATTTCCCAGCCACCATAAAATATCACATGTGAAGAATTCGGTGATCTCGTGCGCTGACGCATACGATAATGTGAGAGATAATAAAGGTTATGACCCACACGCACATATATCGATGCGCTCAGTAGATGTACAAGACCACTTGAATGAGATGTCAAGCAGCCCTGCAATGTTCTCCATTCAATATTAGAATAGATAAGAACAATTGTGTGACTGCGACTAGGTTAAGTTAGATTAGTTTCAGTAGTACGTAAGGAACATATTTTAAAAATAAAACCAGAATTGAAACTACATCCAAAGAATAAGGTTGTTCTTTCTTTTCTCACTATTTATATTTGGTAATTCGAGCCAAATACTAAGAATTGAAATAACACACAGACGACACGGTCGTGTTTCTATTCTCAACATTGGTCAATCGAGCCTTCACTTTTGTCAAAGTGAAACGAATTAGCGACCACAAAACGAAAATAGTAGGAGTTTTCTCCCACCAGTGGTAAGAGACTCACTACAAGCAGAAGTAGCTATTCTTCAAAAAAAATAGCTACCAATAAAAATCCGTTGAGGGATAAAATTATAAAGAGCCATAAGGGCAAAATTTAAACAGATATATTTAAAAAAAGACCCACGGGGCAAATTAAAAAAAAATAAAAAAACATAACGAAAAGAGGACAACAAAAGTCCCACTATAACAAAAACAAGTAAAAAAACATTAAGTTCGGCCGGGCCAAACTTTTAATACCCTCCACCTTAGGGTAAAAGAAACATTAGAAGAAATGTGGCAAAAACCATTAAAATGCCGATTATGGGGAGGTACCGTTATAAGGGGGCTATACCAAAACGTGGACCTATAATTACAATGTTTCGCCACCGGAGCTGGAACCCATTATGACCCACAAATACCAATTTTTAGACAAATCAGTGAAAAAATGTGACAAAAACTATCAAAATACCGAATATCGGGAGGTACCGTTATATGGGGGCTATATCAAATCATGGACCCATGCATGCAATGTTTCGCCACCGAAGCTGGAACCAATTATGACCAACAAATACCAATTTTCGAACAATTCCCTGAAAAAATGTGGCAAAAATCATCAAATTACCGAATATCGGGAGGTACCGTTATATGGGGGCTATACCAAAACGTGGACCTATAATTACAATGTTTCGCCACCGGAGCTGGAACCCATTATGACCAACAAATACCGATTTTCAGACAAATCCGTGAAAAAATGTGGTAAAAAAACTAAAATACTAAATATCGGGAGGTACCTTTATATGGGGGCTATACCACAACGTGGACCTATACACGCAATGTTTTGCCACACGCTCAGGGACCCGCTATGACCTACAAATACCAATTTTAAGACAAATCCCTGAAAAAATGTGGCATAAATCATCAAAATACCGAATATCGGGAGGTACCGTTATATGGGGACTATACCAAATTATGGACCCATACATGCAATGTTCCGCCACCGGAGCTGGAAACCATTATGACCCACAAATACCAATTTTTAGACAAATCGGTGAAAAAATGTGGTAAAAAAAACTAAAATACTAAATATCGGGAGGTACCTTTATATGGGGGCTATACCACAACGTGGACCTATACATGCAATGTTTTGCCACACGCTCAGGCACCCGCTATGACCTACAAATACCAATTTTAAGACAAATCCGTGAAAAAATGTGGCATAAATCATCAAAATACCGAATATCGGGAGGTACCGTTATATGGGGACTATACCAGAACGTGGACCGATATATCTCATTTTCAATACCAACCATCCTAGACACAATGCAAATAGCTCTGCTAAATTTTGGAGCTCTACGTCAAATAATGTGGGCTGTATCGTGATTTCAACAGACAGACAGACGGACAGACAGACAGACAGACAGACGGACATTGTTAAATCGACTTAGAATTTTATGCTGATTATGAATATATATACTTTATGGGGTCTAAAACTAATATTTAGGGATGTTACAAACGGAATGACAAAGTTAATATACCCTCCTTTCCAAGGTGGAGGGTATAAAAATACAAATTTGAAAAGAGGACATCAAAAGTCCAAAATAAACAAGTTAAAAAGCAGTAAGTTCGGCCGGGCCGAACTTTTAATACCCTCCACCATTTGCAACGAATTTGGAAATTTTCAAAAAATAAAATCCTTAAAAAATTCTGTTAAAATTTTAAAAATACCGAATATAGCCGTTATTTTGGGGTCTATACGACGTGGACATACATAGGCATTGTTTGTCATAAGCCATTACCATATTCAAATTCGAAACTTGAAATAAACGGTGAATAATGTAGCTAAAATCATCAAAATACCGAATATAGGGAGGTACCGTTATATGGGGGCTATACGAAGACCTGGACCCGCACAGACAATTTTCTGTCACAGACTGTAGTTCCCATAACGAACTTCTAATACCAATTTTAAAACAATTCCGGTGAATAGTGTCGCTAAAATCATCAAAATACCGAATATAGGGAGGTACCGTTATATGGGGGCTATATGAAGACGTGGACCTGCACAGACAATTTTCTGTCTTAGGGTGTAGTATCCATTTTGAACTTCAAATACCAAATTTGAAACAATTCTGGCAAATAATGTCGCTAAATTCATCAAAATACCGAATATCGGGAGGTACCGTTATATGGGGGCTATACGAAGACGTGGACCTGCACGGATAATTTTCCGTCTTAGGGTGTAGTATCCATTTTGAACTTCTAATACCAAAGTTGAAACAATTCCCGTGAATAATGTCGCTAAAATCATCAAAATACCGAATATAGGGAGGTACCGTTATATGGGGGCTATATGAAAACGTGGACCTACATGGCCCATTTACGAACTTAACCTGCCTACTGGAAAAATAAACATGTGTGCAAAATTTTAGCCACCTATCTCAATTCATTCGAAAGATAGCGTGATTACAACAGACAGACAGACAGACAGACAGACGGACATCGCTAAATCGACTTAGAATTTTACGCTGATCAAGAATATATATACTTTGTTGGGTCTGATATGAGTATTTCAAGGAGTTACAAACGGAATGACAAAGTTAATATACCCTCCATAGTATGTTGGAGGGTATAAAAAGAAACAAATTAAAAAAAATAGAAAAAGCTAGGAAGGCAATATAAAAAAGTTTTTAAAAGAGGACAAATAGTCCCATCTAAAACATTTAAATTAAAAATGAATAAAAAAATTGAAGAAGATATAACCACTTTGGCAGACTATTTCCAGTTGTTAACGTCGACGTCAGCCATTAAAAAGGTGAAACACGTCGCGGCATGTAAGGTACTGGCAGAAAATTCATATTACCAGTTACGACGGTACTTGAGGGTACACCACAAATACTTTCCAACCCATATGAAGACATTGTCCTGTGATGTGGATATGTGTATGTTATCAGCAATGAAGCTTTTAGCAACCCGGAGTCGCAATAACACAGACTTGGACATCGATGAAGAAATCGAAGATTCGATGAAACCCCCATTACGATGGACACTCTCGCTGAAATGTGACTATTTAACTTGGGAAGAGCAAGTGGAAGAAAACAGACAACTTAACTATGTCGAAACAAAGGAAGATTACGACAGAGAATTAGAAGATGGTTTGCACGAACAAATGCAAGCCTATGAAAACAATTTTCAATCTCTGTAGGGCAGCGGTGCCCAAAAAGAAATATCTCTTTTCATTCAAATTTCTCTTTGCTTATTTAAATCAAGAACAAAACAGTGTTAAGTCATTATTTATACAAATATTTTTTATCCATTTGCTTTATTAATTATTTTGGCAAACATTCGTGTTTAAAAACAATTAAATAGAAACGTAAAATATAAAGAAAAACAGAGTTTTAATTTTCTCTTAAATTATCTCTTTTTTCTCTTCATGTTCTAGAACACGGTTTTGAGCACCACTGCTGTAGGGACAAGCAATCGAATTGCGTTCTCAATTAATAATCGAAGTGGAAAAAAGTGAAATGATATTGAGAAATGCGAAGGCCCACGAAAAATATCTGCTCGCCAAATCTGAAGAAAACCTGCGGGCCAAAGATGAACAATTCGAAGAAAAACATCGTGTTCAGAAAGATCAAGTGCGACATCTGAAAATGAAGTTAGAGAAAGTCAATGAAAAATTGGCTAGCTCGGAAAGAGCGCGGCAAGTCTTGGAAGCTGAGAGAGATGACATGTCTAAACAAGTGGAAAATTTAAGAATAAAACATGATGCTGCTCAACTAAAGCAGATTCCTTGCTTAGAAGTAAATATTGTGAAATTGTTCCCACCGGCAAGAAGAACGGAAAGAAGAAGAAGAATCCGCCCTGAGCAATGAAGCACTCGGTGAAGAACGAATTAATTCACGTGCAGAAGGCCCCAACATGTTTAGCGGATACGGGGATGTTGATTACGACAACGATTCTAGAGGAAAAGAAAACATAGCAGAAGAGGAAAAAGAAGGAAAGCCTCTACGTACAGATGGTCCCTTCATTTCCAACGGATATGAAAAAGAATACAACGAAGAAATGGGTAAAGCCGAACAAAGTTCTCTGCTTCCGGTTCTTGAACGGTATTGCCTTAGAAAAACCAATAGCAAATCATCGATGGCCGTAAAAACAGAACACGACAAAGCAGAGCGTACCATGGAGCCAATGGTAATCCTTTCCGACGTGAATGATGGCGGTCTGCATCGATGGACTATTAATGCGGTATGGAGAATGAAGCCGGCAGATAAAGGTGGTGGCATTGGCAAGAAGGACTGGACAAAGAAATGGAGTCGTTTCCTGAAAGCAGTTACTTAATAGAATATTTAGATTGTTTGAGCATATATAGTTAGTATATTTTTATATTTAAATATTTTATAGTATACATTTATTCAACTTTATAAAAATACAGTCCACTATTAACATACACATTTAAGCCGCCCTGGAGAATGTACAAAATACTTTGTACATACTTTTGAGTGCGATTGAGGCGCTGGGAAAATGTAGCAATAAACAAGTAAAAAAATATTAAGTTCGGCCGGGCCAAACTTTTAATACCCTCCACCTTAGGGTAAAAGAAACATTAGAAGAAATGTGGCAAAAACCATAAAAATTCCGAATATCGGGAGGTACCGTTATATGGGGGCTACACCAAAAGGTGGACCTATAATTACAATGTTTTGCCACCGGAGCTGGAACCCATTATGACCCACAAATACCAATTTTTAGACAAATCAGTGAAAAAATGTGGCAAAAACCATCAAAATACCGAATATCGGGAGGTACCGTTATATGGGGGCTATATCAAATCATGGACCCATGCATGCAATGTTTCGCCACCGAAGCTGGAACCCATTATGACCAACAAATACCAATTTCAGACAAATCCGTGAAAAAATGTTGCAAAAATCATCCAATTACCGAATATCGGGAGGTACCGTTTTAGGGGGGGCTTTACCAAAACGTGGACCTACACATGCAATGTTTTGCCACACGCTCAGGCACCCATTATGACCCACAAATACCAATTTTTAGACAAATCAGTGAACAAATGTGGCAAAAACCTTCAAAATACCGAATATCGGGAGGTACCGTTATATGGGGGCTATACCAAATCATGGGCCATACATGCAATGTTTCGCCACCGGAGCTGGAAACCATTATGACCCACATATACCAATTTTTAGACAAATCCGTGAAAAAATGTGGCAAAAAAAATAAAATACCGAATATCGGGAGGTACCTTTATATGGGGGCTATACCACAACGTGGACCTATACATGCAATGTTTTGCCACACGCTCAGGGACCCGTTATGACCTACAAATACCAATTTTCAGACAAATCCGTGAAAAAATGTGGCATAAATCATCACAATACCGAATATCGGAAGGTACCGTTATATGGGGACTATACCAGAACGTGGACCGATATATCTCATTTTCAATGCCAACCATCCTAGACACAATGCAAATAGCTCTGCTAAATTTTGGCCCTCTACGTCAAATAATGTGGGCTGTATCGTGATTTCAACAGACAGACAGACAGACGGACGGACAGACAGACAGTCGGACATCTTTAAATCGACTTAGAATTTTATGCTGATTATGAATATATATACTTTATGGGGTCTAAGACGAATATTTAAGGATGTTACAAACGGAATGACAAAGTTAATATACCCTCCTTTCCAAGGTGGAGGGTATAAAAATAAATGTTCTAAAATTAAATATTTCCCAGCCGCCATAAAATATCACATGTGAAGAATTCGGTGATCTTGTGCGCTGACGCATACGATAATGTGAGAGATAATAAAGGTTATGACCCACACGCACATATATCGATGCGCTCAGTAGATGTACAAGACCACTTGAATGAGATGTCAAGCAGCCTGCAATGTTCTCCATTCAATATTAGAATAGATAAGAACAATTGTGTGACTGCGACTAGGTTAAGTTAGATTAGTTTCAGTAGTACGTAAGGAACATATTTTAAAATAAAACCAGAATTGAATCTACAGCCAAACCATTCGGTAGGGTTTTCTCTTCTCATTCACCTTAAATCATATGATGGTGATACTAAAACGTGATCATTTCTTGCAAGGATGTTTTTTTTTTAAATTATCAACATAAGGTAAAATTAGTACGAAAAATATGGTTAAAATGTAGAATACACTTGAAATCGGGTTGTTCCGTTATCGGGGGTTATGACCCATATCATGACCTGCCAAAGCGATTAAAGGTATCTTGAATGTTTGGAAAAAATTTCTGGAAGGAATTCGCTCTACTATTTTGCGTTCTTTATAGTCGGTATTTCACGGATTGCAGTCCCAATGTATTTTGCATGTTGAGTTCTCATTGGACGAATTATTGTCATATGAAAGAAACAGGTCCACTTTTTGAAGTGAACCCCATAACGCTTTGTCGGTCATTTTTGTTTGTATAAATGTGTTCGCATCTTCCAGCTGAAGGTCCAGAAGTTGAAAGCTAGATGCCACTTTTATACATGTAAGATCGCCATTTAACATCGTATTACACACTCATTTCATTTTTAATATTATTCATTCAGAATTGAAAACAATAAGAAAAGTACACTTCAATATAGAAAAAAGAAAGGATTGAAAAAAGATAAATAATCTTCATCTGGTTCGCTGATTTTTTTACGGCAAATTTTTTAAAGGTCCTTATGAAGTTTGTCTGTAGAATGTACTATTATTTTGAAATTTGATTTCATTGAAAAATTTCGATTTTTCCCGATTTTAGAATTTTCATATCTTATTCTCTTCTGAAATGATATTATTTGTATCACCCAATAAATACATAAAATCTATAAATAACAGTTATATCCGTTGTCGCTTTATACTACCCAAAAAAACTACACATCATATTAGAATTCCAGAAAAAAAAAAAAGAAAACACTACAAATGTACATTCGAAAATAGTAAGCCAAAATGGGAAAAAAATCATGCAAATAAAACATTGCTATTGTAAAACCGATATCTCAAACCGATATCTGTGCACCCGTTCTCAACTGATTCCGTTATATATATTATATAATATAATATATATATATATATATATATATATATATATATATATATATATATATATATTATAAACATTCGTCCATACCCCGAGTTAGGTTTTAAAGCTAAAAATATTGACCACGCCTACTTTTACGCCACTATTTCGATTTATCTAAAACCCTTATATTTGCCAAATTAATGAAGATATAGATATATGTGTATATATATTCTATATATTATATATATATATATATATATATATATATATATTATATATATCTATATATAATTATAATAATATATATATATATATATATTACTATATATATATATATATAAAAGAGGAAATGTTTGTATGTTTGTTGGTTTGTTGTAATTTAGGGACTCGAACACCGCTGAATAGATTTCCTCAAAATTTCCATATATTCTGCAACATCGCCTGAAAGTAACATAGGCTATATACATTTTTGAATTTCCACTTGGAACTGGAGATATAGCATCAGAATCGGAGGTACCTCCCAAAAATTCAGATTTTATATGCACATATCTATTGATGGTTGAAGATACAGTCTCCAAATTTGGAATATGTAACGGAATTTGGAAAAAAAAAATAAGTTTGCCAAATTATATTGTAATCGGTTCAGATTTGAATATAGCTCCCATATATATTTTCGACCGATTTCGTTCATTTGATGCCTCAAACACAATATGAATGTTCGATTCCAATAAATTTGGAAGTGTGACGGGATTTGATCCGAAAATAAATTTGTCAAATTATATTGAAATCGGTTCAGATTTGGATATAGCTCCCATATATATTTTCGACTGATTCCATGTATTTGATGCACCAAACACGCTATGTATCTCTAATATCAATGAAATTTGGAATGTGTAGCGGAAATTAAAGCGACTATACACTTGTCAAATTATATGAAATCGGTTCAGATTTGGATATAGCTCTCATATATATTTTCGACCGATTTCATGTATTTTATGCACCATACACGATATGTATGTTCGATTCCAAAGAAATTTGGAATAAGTACGGAATTTTGATTAGAAAACAAATTAGTCAAAGTATATTAAATCGGTTCAGATTGGATATCGCTCCCATATATATTTTCCGCGATTTCACCATATTTGATGCACAAAAACACGATACCTATTTCCGCTTCCAATGATGAAATTCGGCATGAGTGGCTAAATTTGTACAAAAATAAATTTGACAAATTATATTCAAATACGCTCAGATTTGATTATAGCTCCCATATCTATACTCAGCCGATTTCACTATTTGATGCACCCAAAGCGAGAGCGACAAAATCTGGCACCAGCAAAAATTGCCAAATTATATTGAAATCAGTTGAGGTTTGGATATAGCTAACATATATATTTCGGCCGATTTCATACATATATGCACCAAACACGATATATATGACCGATTCCAATGAAATTCAGAATGTGTGGCGGAATTTGGTTATAATAATAAATGTGATAAATTAATTGGAAATTAGTTAAGATTTGAATATAGCTCCCATATATATTCTCGGCCGATTTCACATATTTGACGCACCAATTTCAATGAAATATGAAAGGTGTGGCGGAGTTTGGGTGTAAAAGTAATTTTTTTAAAATTATATTAAATCGGATCAGATTGGGATATGATTTTAATAAAAACCATTGACCCACAACGCCTTAGGCTAACACTAAAAAACAACACAACAATTATTTGAAATACGATTATACGGCGAAGTATGTTGCTATCTCGAATTCACTAATTGCAATAGAAATGCCACTCTACTTAAAAAAATTGCAGTTTCCTGCACGCTTGGTATTTGCTAAATAAATCCAAGGACAAACCCTTCGTGTATGCATGTCATGTTACTGCTTTTGTAATGATTTTGTTATTAATTAATTTAATTTAATTTTTAAATTGTTTTCTTTATCCAAATATATTCGTAAATAAAATTTGAATGCATATAAATCAAAAGGGGTAGCGAAGCGCACCGGCGTAGCGTGGTCAATATTTTTGCTTAAAAAACCTAACTCGGGGTATGACGAATGTTTGTACACAAAAATTATTGACATCGGTGCACCCGTTCTCAACTGATTCCGTTACCAACGAACAACAATTGATATATATATATATATATATATAGATATATATATATATATATATATATACTAGCTGGGCCGGTCCACGTTGCCGGCCCATACTTTTAGTTTTAAAGCGATTTTTAAAGCATAATAAATCACAGATCTGACTTATGTAAGCGGCACAATTTTCACTATAAGTAATGACTCCATGACTAAATAGAAATTAATTTTTGTGTTAAATACCTTTATGATCAAGAACATCTATAATAGCCAATGTGAAAATTCAGCTCAATTTTTATTGTTGTAAAAAGATTAACATTTTCATTCAAATGAACTATAATTTCGAATTTGTATTTCCAACGTTTATAATCCGTACTGCTTGGTATTTAGTTTTGTTCACTCATACTTGAAAGTAGAATGTTGTCAGAATAGCCAAAACATACTCTTTTGGGCATACATTTTTGTCATTTAAATTGTGCGATGGAGATCCAATAAAGTCCACATTTTTCATCGTAGTGTAATTCAATGACGATTAAAGAAATGTTCGGTCTCGTGTACTTTCTAATTTCGTATTTTTTTCATGTTTCTGCCACAATTTCCGACTGAATAAGTCCCAGATTTCGGAGTTTATTTCATATAGACGTACATCCCAAATCTACGGTCCCAACCAATATTCTCTGGCGGTTAAAATTCAATAGAATACCAAATTTTCATTTGCGTCCACACATGGTTGGGAAAGTGGACTGGGGTATACTAATGTGGGAACTATACATAAATAAATGCATTTGTGGATAATTATCTGTTAGTGGTTTCTACCTCAGGGTTTTTACCCAATGTAGCCTCAAGACTAAGATGGGCACTTTTCCGAAAAATAAATAAAAAAAAAAAAAAATTATGAGAAGAGGTTTCTTCCCCTTAGAATCAAAGATGTCAAATAAGTGGCCAAGACCCCGAAAAATACCTTAAATATATGATGGTGATACCAAACACGTGATCATTTCAGTACGGGATTTTAACGTTGGAAACACAAATTCAAATTATAGATCATTTGAATGAAAATTTTAGCTTTGTACACAATAACAAGTAAAAAGCTGTAAGTTCGGCCGGGCCGAGCTTTTAATACCCTCCACCATTTTGTACAAATTTGGCAATTCCCAAAAAAAATAAAAAAAAAAAAAATAAAACCGTTAAAAATTCTGTTAAAATCTTAAAAATACCGGGTGCTTATACGACGACGGGGCCTGCATAGGCAACTTTTGTCATAAGTTATTACAATATTTAAATGCGAAACTTGAAGAAAAATCTGTTTATAATATAGCTAAAATCATCAAAATACCGATATGGGGGGGTACCGTTATATTTGGGCTATACGAAGACGTGAACCTGCACAGACAATTTTCTGGCATGGGCTGAAATTACATTATGACCTTCACATGCGAAATTTAAAACAATCCGGTAAATAATGTCGCTAAAATCATCAAATACCGAATATCGGGGGGGGAACGGTATATGGGGGCTATATGGAAGCGGGACCTATATGGCCCTTTTTTTGTTTTATGCTGCAGTATCTATTACGAACTTCAAATGCCAAATTTGGAACGATTCCGCTAAATAATGTCGCTAAAATCATCAAAATACCGAATATCGGGAGGTACCGTTATATGGGGGCTATACGAAGACGTGACCTATATTGCCCATTTACGAACTTAACCTGCCTACTGGCAAAATATACATGTGTGCAAACTTTTAGCCTTCTATCTAATTTGTTCGAAAGATAGCGTGATTACAACAGACAGACGGGCATGGCTATAATCGTCTTAGAATTT